>NC_082708.1:188028797-188138797 GCF_030144855.1 Hypanus sabinus | reverse complement strand
CCTATAATGTCGGCGATCGTGATCTTTCCATGACCATGACCTTGGAGTAGGTTAAAAGGTTGGCTCAATGTCATGGGTCGAAGACCCAGTACTGTGTGGTAATGTTGTGTATTCTATGTTCTATGTTCCAAGTTCTACGATCTATTATCATCAAAATTATTAATGTGGATGAAAAAGATCCAGCATTGATCCTTGTGGCACAGCAGTAGTCACAGACCACCAGTTAGCCAGCCAACCATCCATGACCACTCTCTGGTTTACTATGAATTCACCTCCTCGATATTTCCTGCACATTTCAGATCTCAACAACCATCTACTAATATTGTAACTACATCTCCTCATTCACAACTCTCCCACTTGTGGAGACATACCAGCCCCCTCAGGATCTTACATCTTTCAAGCTTCAAGTTGATGTTCGAGTTTAATTGATGTGCAACCATACACGTGTATGCAACTAAATGACAGTGTTCCACTGGGACAAAGGTCCAAAACGCAGAATTGACAGTCACACACAACACATTTAGCACATATAATTATGACAGCAGAAAAACATACAGTTACCAAAAAAATATGTAGCCCAACTTCCTGAGTGTCATGGCCTGTAGACTGATGAGACTGATGGTGCATGAGGATGTTGTCTTGGAGCCATGTTTCTGGAGGAACAAGTCACAGCTGTTTCTCATCTCACACAAGTGCAGCCACAGACAAACACCATTCTGCTCGTCTCCCACCAAACACTAGAGCAGCATCGACGGAGGGAATGGACCCCAACCCAGAGTGGAATCCAGCAGCTCACAGCCGGCTCCAGCATCTTCTTTGTCGATGACCACAACAAGTGACCCTGGAGTATGAGGGCCTTGTCCACCCACAACCAAAGCAATACACGTACTCTGATGGTCATTCTCCACTGATAAGATACCAGAGACAGCAGTCTAGTTCATACCGTCCTTTAATTTATGAAGGAATATGTCATATAGAAACATACTGGAGAAAATTTTAAGCTAAAGGATTTGGATCAGAGCCTGTCAGCAAGGCAGGGATAATTCTGCGTCAGTAATTCTGACTGAGTTTTTATTTATTTAGTGATAGAATGTGGAGTAGGTCCTTCCAGTTCTTTGGGCCATGCTGCCCAGCAACCCTCAACAAACCCAATTAACCATAACCTAATCACGACACAATTTACACTGACCAATGAACTTACCGAGTACGTCTTTGGACTGTGGGAGGAAAGCAGAGCAGCCAGGGAATGGCGCCAGAATTCAATGCCAAGCTCTGGAATGGCCCAAGCTGTAGTAGTGTTGTGCTATGCTTGAGGAGTTATCTAAGAAGGTTGGTGAAGACAGTGTGGTGGATGTTTTCTATAGTAAGGTATTTGACCAGGTCCCACATGGTACACTAGTCCTGAACATCAGAGGATGTGGGATCCAAGGTGAGGAGGTAATGGTGATAGGACAGATTTACTTAGAGATAGGTCGTGGTGGTTTTTCTGTGACCAGATAGTTAAACCAAACTTAGAATATTGCTTTCAGTTCTGGTCACCTCATTGTAGGAAGGATGTGGAAGCTTTGCAGAGGAGATTTACCAGGATGCTGTCTGGATTAAAGAGTATGTCCCAGGAGATATTTAATGGGCTGTCTTTTTTTCTCTTTAGAGCTAAGGAGGATGAGAGGCAGCCAAAGAAACCACGTTTGCTCAACCTCTCCTTATAGCACGTACCCTCTAATCCTGGCAAGATCCTGGTGAGCCTCTTCTGCATCCTGCTTCATTGCTCTGTGTTCTACGTTCTATGTTCCTGTCTCCACCACTTCCTCTGGCAAGTTCTTCCACATAGGTACCAGTCTTTGTATAAAAAAGTTGTCCCTCAAGTTCCTCTTAAAACTTTCCCCTCTCAGCTGAATACTTGGTTCTGGTCGTCCCATTATAGGAAGGATGTAGAAGCTTTGGAGAGGGTGCAGAGGAGATTTACCAGGATACCGTCTGGATTAGGGAGCATGTCCTATGAGGAGAAGTTGAACGAACTGGGTCTTTTCTCTTGGGAGTGAAGGAGGATGGTAGATGACTTGATAGAGATGTACAAGATGATAAGAGGCATAGATCAAGTGCACATCCAGAGACTTTTTCCCCAGGTGGAAATGACTAACATGAGAGGTGCAAAAACCTTAGGCACACATAACAAATTCTGTAAAGGGAAGATGTTTTCAAAAGTAATGAAATTAAGTTTATAAATATTCAAAAAATTTTACTATAAAAGCAGTAAAGAGTAAAAAAAATCAGATCAATATTTGGTGTGACCACCCTTTGCCTTTAAAACTGCACCAATTCCCTTTGTTACACTGTCTTGCAGTTTTATAATACATTCCTATGGTAGGTTGCTCCAAGTTATGAGAGTATGGTGTTGGCAGGATATTCATTAGTCTCACAGACTGGGAAGAAGCTGTTACCCAGTCTGAAGTCCTGGTCCTGATGCTCCTGTAACTCCTTCCTGACGGTGATGGGTATTAGAGATTATGGGATGGGTGGTCAACAATATTTCAGGTCTGTCATGTACAACATTCCCAATAAATGTTGCAGATGTTGGGGTGGGGGGGTGGGAGTGAGACCCCAGTGATCCTCTCAGCGGGTTTTACTATCCTTTGTAGGGTCTTGAAGTTTCTGTACCACACAATGTTACAGTCAGACAGGACCTGTTGATGGTGGACCTGTAGAAGGTAGTTGGAATGGGGATGGGGAGTTTTGTATTCCTCAATCTTCTCAGAAAGTGTAGAAGCTGCTCTGCTTTCTTGGCTAAGGAGGAGGTGTTGTGAGGCCAAGTTAGATCTTCCAAGAAACTACTTACACAGAGTGGCTGTTAACTGCCAGAGGCGTTGGTGGAATCCGATAGAGTTATGGTCTTTAACAGGCACTTAGATAGACACTTAGCATTGGCCAGGCTGAGAAGGTTACGGTTCTAACATTTGCAAACGGAATTAGTGTAGCTCGATAAACCAATCAGTTTGATCTCTTGGGACTGAAGGACTTATTTCAGTGCTGTAGGCAATTGTGTCTGGATCTGTGTATAGGTCAGATCCCCTTATCATCAGTGCCAAGGACACCTTCAAAAGTCAACGCCTCAAGAAGGCGGCGTCCATCTTTAAAGACCCCCATTACCCAGGACGTGGCCTCTCACTGCTACCATTAAGGAGGAGGTGCAGGAGCCTGAAGACACACACTCAATATTTTGGGAACAGCTTATTCCCCTCCACCATCAGATATCTGAGTGGACAATGAACCCATGTACACTATTACACTACAGTTTTGTTTGCTCACTTTTTGCACTACTTCATATAATTTTTCTATACAGTACTGTGCAAAAGTCTTAGGTACATATATATAGTTAGGGTGACTAAGACAGTAATGTGCTCCTCAATGAGGAGCAGAAAGCGAGATTGTACATCTGGTGGGAGCAAAGGATGTTGGGAGTGGTGAGGGCGGAGTGCTGTGGGAGGGGTGAGGGACAGAAGAGAAGGTAGAGAAGGAGGGCCGGGGTAGAGGGGTGGCGCAGGTGCAGACGCACCCAGACCTGAGAAACCAGGCAAGGTTATTTGATTCCAAACGATCAGTCCACAACAGAGACCCATAACAGAATCAGGTTTATTATCACTCATATTTGTCATAAATTTGTTTATTTTTGCAAAAGCGGTACAGTGCAGTACATAAAATTACTACAATATCGTGCAAACTCTAGCTATAGATACTGTGGTGCTCTCGGGTTGGGGGGGGACGTGTAGTCGACAGCCCACTCCAGCATTCCTAGAAGCCAATGCTATTTATTGTTCTGGTTTTAAAATGCTTTCATGGGATTATAGTGGATTATAATTCATTTATTGGTGCATTTTAACTTGGGCTATACAGTTATTCACATGTGTGTTTGTGGGCCACCCTGACTGTAACTGGGGTGTGTAACCATCACCTACCCGTCTGTATGTGACTGAGTGGGTTCTCTCCCTGGCCCATAGCGGCTGGTCTGTTTTTTGGATGGAATGCCTTAGGACCTGGGGGTAGTCGAGGGATGAACTGTATGCCTGCCCTGCACCCCCAGGCTGGACTCCTAGAGGTGGGATGTCCACCCAGAGGGAGAACCTGGGATCCGAGTACAGTGACTTTCCAGGGCTCCACGACGGGGCGAGGGTACCCAGGGGACACGGCGGAGCACGTTATCCACCTCCCTCGTGGCCCGCACCGGGAAACCGAAACCATGGGAGGAAGGACATCATGGCAGGCACCGTCAACACTGCTGCATCAAGAGAAAGACCAATGGTCCTCAGCAATTAATGTCACAATGCCACCCTGAAGCTCCCCAGATACAACGGTGCTAGCATTTTGGGCAGAGGCCATTGGAGGAAGCAGTGAGGGAAGAACTGGGCAGCAGACAGTCCGTATGGGGGAATGTCTGGGGGTGTTCGCAGCTGGTCTCCACTGTGCTCAGCATGGCTTCTCACAGTTCCCTCCCACAGCCCAGGAAGAGTTTGCCCTCCATGCCTTTGTAAAGGTGCTAACACCGGAGTGCCTTCAGTCGCATGTTCACCTGACATCCTTGCTGGCCGAGGTGCCTGCAGAGGCAATTATAGCCCCCCAAGATTTCCAGTGTTTCCCCACATGCCCTCAACCCAGGCTTGTGTCACCGAGGTGGTGGAGGAAGGAGTGATCACTCAGCGATCGCTGGTTCCGGTGCGGTGAGGCAACCATTTAGCCTGGGACTGCCTCGCACAGTGCCAAGCTGTAGCCCAGAGCAGAACCGGGAAATGCCAAGCGGGCAGCGCTGCTCGAGACCCCCAGCAGAATCCTTCCATTGTCGCCTCTCCAGTTGGACAACTTGGATTGCATGGTACAGTATGAGATGCCGTGCATTGGTGGACTTGGGGTCAACCATCAGTATCATCTGTCTGGGTGTCCTCCCCAACACGGACCAGCCATTGCCTCCATGGGTGGACAACGATGGCGGTCCAGCTGGCTACGGTTACCAGTGACCGGGCGATGAGGGGGGAAGAGGAGGCTGCACATCGCAGTGGGGAAAAACACAGTGGAGCATGAGGTGCGGCTAGCCGACAACCAAGAGTCCTGGGCCTGCTGTCCCACCGGGGGGCCTGTGCGGATGTGCCGGGGGCTACACCCCACCTTAGTGCTGAAGCCACTGCTCTCCAGCAGGGCAGCTCCAGAAATGGACCTGGCGGGGCAGCAGTAATCACCACTGGTCTCGGAGCGGCCCGACGCAACACAGCCGAACCGGGGCAAACGGTGTTTCACGTAGCGGTCGACAGCGAGGTAGATCTCCCCGCCATGGACGGGCAGGTGAGGGATCCCGTGCTGGCCAGATGGGGGGTGGCTGAGTGTGGGACGGCAGCTGGGGTCTCTGACCTGGATCTGTAGACAAAGCCCTATACTCACAGTAGAGCACGCTAGAGATGTGCGACGGTTTGCTGTTCCAGTATCGGCCATTTCTCAACAACGGGCATCTCCTGCAGCTGGGGCCCCGTGCCACGATGCTGCGGTCGATGTATGGAATGGTGGGGGCCAGCAATTTCCGTTTGGGCAAGCTGCACAAATGCTTCTATTGGCCTGGGTACAGGTAGGACCCGGAGCTGTTCATTGTCTGGGCCGCCAGTCTCGGGTGGCAATGCTGCAGTACCTGGTGAGGCCCAGTATGGGCCTACCGCCCCACCCGGAAGAAGGGAAGTGTGGAAGCGGTCGGGAGAGGTGCTCGACTGCACCTCCGATGTGGTACACAGGGTGCACTTGCCTGAGCGGCAGAAGGCAGACGTTCTGCACTGGCACTGTATTGGCCCTTGGCCACCACCAACCCAGCGATGCTGAAGGAAAGAGTGACACTCCAGGCACCCTGCCTCTTGCCTCACCAAATGATGCTTCCCTTGGGAGGGCTACAGCAGCCCACAGAGCCCCAAGCAATTGTGTCGACCAGCACCAGGTTGTGGACTGTGGGGTTGCTGGGGACAGCAGACCTCTCCGGTAGGGGCAGTGGCGCAGTCCAGGGGCGGGACAGCTCACCCCAGCACTTCTAGTGGTCAGCACTATTTATTGTTTTTGTTTTAAGATGCTTTTGTGGGATTATAGTGGAATGTCCAAGTTCATTTATTGTTAAGTTTTAGCTTGGGTTAGACAGTTATTCACATGTGTGTTTGTGGGTCACCCTGACTGTAACTGGGGTGTGTAATAATTACCTCCACCATCTGTACATGAGAGGGTGGGTTCTGCGGTCTGTTTCTGTGTATATCACAATAAAATAGCGATTGGGTTAAACAAGCTTTCTTGTCTGTCAACATGGACCAAACGCTCACCACAATTTGTACATAAGTCCTTTGCACAGTATATTTCATATTGTAATTTATCATGTTTTAAATTATTGTATTGCAATGTACTGCTGCTGCAAAACAGCACATTTCACAACATATGCCAGTGATATTAAACCTGATTCTCATTCTAAATCTGATTCCTTCCCTCAGGGACATTATCGAACCAGATGGGGTTTGTGGCAATCATGATTACTAAAACCAGTTGTGTTGTTTTAAAACCAGATCATTAACAATATGTAAATTCCACAGCTACACAGGTAGTACCTGAACTTGGATACCTGGCTTGTCAGCCTTGTTACTAGGCAGCCATTTTACCTGCACCATCTGCAGACCTGTTGATGTGGGGGAGCTCCCATCTCAAGGCTGAGGTTTTGGCTCACTCAGCCCTGGGGTGTGTGTGTCATATGATGCAATAGCAAGAGAATTCCTGAGAAGTGAAAGAACATGGAACATAGAACAGTACAGCGCACGAACAGGCCCTTCGGCCTACAACGTTGTGTCTGACCACTTAAATTAGTGATCAAATGGTTAACTAAACTAATCCCTTCTGCTTGTACAATGTCCATATTCTTCCATTTCCCTCTCATTCCTGTGCCTGTCTAAAAGTCTCTTAAAAGTCTCTAACACAGGGGTTCCCATCCTTTTTTATGCCATGGACCAATGCCATTAAGCAAGGGATCCATGGATCCCAGGCTGCTCGAATGTATCTGCCTCTACCACCACCCCAGGCAGCGCATTCCAGACGCCCGGCACTCTTGTAGCAGTCCTCTATATAAAGTCCTGAGAGGCATAGACAGACTGAATGAACACAACCCCTTTCCCCGAGGCTGGAGACTCGAGGTTCATGCTTATGTTCAGAGTCATTTAGTTCTCACACATACATCAAAGCATACAGTGAAACGTGTCAGTTTTCTTAACAACCAACACAACTTAAGGCAGCCCCCAAGTGTGGCCACACATTCTGGCAGCAGCATAGCAAGCCCACGAGCACCAGAAACACAACAACAACAAAACAAAGCAAAGTCACAGCAGCAAACAGCAAAACCAGCCCCTTTTCTCCCACACACCCATTCACACACAACTACTTGTTTAATTATTTACATATGTGTATGAATGAGGCCCTCTGTTGGTCAGGATCAACCATGGATGTAGCGTCCCAGCTGTCTACGTGATACGCGAGCCTGGGCAGTACGATATCGAGAGCAAGCTCCCTCTCTCCTCGCTGCTGATGAACCCAAAGGAACGGCAGAGACCGATACAGTTTGGCACCAGCGGCGTCGCAGGAGCTGCCAGTCTGTGTTGAACTCCACACAAGACCGCCTTCGGGACTCCAGCTCCGGATTTGTCCTCAGGGTTTACTCCCGAAGCCTTCCCCATGAGTGGGTATGGCCACACGACCACAGTAGTCTGAGATCAGAGTTTTCCTTCTAGACGAGCTGCCAACCTCGGATAATGAACCCCATTTGCATGAAACGCAGGGTCTTAAGGCTCCACTAACCCACATTTGCCCCTTCTCCTGTCACTAGAAACGGTTTCCCCAGGCTTTCCCCAAGCCACCCATGAAGGACGGGTGTGAGAGGTTGTTAGAGAACCACACCATTGGGAGTATTTAATAGTTAATGTATACACTATATATTTTTATTGTAATTTGTAGTTTGCCTTTATTGTCATGTATTTCATTTTACAGCTGCCACAAAGTTAATGAATTTCCCAATGATATTAAACCTGATTCTGGTTCAGACACTGGCCTCCGATCCCAGGACAGGCCGCCTTTGGTCTTCCAACCTCCAAACCCTGGCCCAGACGAACAGAGCGAGAGGGCACAGGTTTAAAGTGAGTGGGAAGAGACTTAACAGCAACTGCTTTAAACAATGAATGTTATCTATGGAGAACAAGCTGCTTGTGGAAGTAGCTGAGGCAGGTAGAATAACCATATTTTAAAGGCACTTGAATGGGCAGATGGATTTGATGTTTTATTATTAATGGTTTAATATTATCGCATATTCTAAAGTACAGTGCTGTGCATACTGTTCACAACAGTAACACTCTACAGTCCCAGTGACCCGGGTTCAATTCCCATCGCGGCCTGTAAGGAGTTTGTACCCTCTCCTTGTGATAGTGTGGGTTTCCTCCCACAGTCCCAAGACGTACCGGTTGGTAGGTTAATTGGGCATTGTAAATTGTCCCGTGATTAGACTGGGGTGAAATGAGGGGTTGCTGGTGTGGCATGGCTCGAAGGGCCGGTAGGGCCTGTTCCACACCGTACCTCAGCAAATCAATAAGTAATTACACAGTGCATTGAGGTAGAATGGGAAACAGAATAGCGTGGGGCAGCATGGTAGCATAGCGCTTCAAAGCGCCAGATTGGGCTTCAATTCCCGCCCGGTCCGTTAGGAGTTTGCACGTTCTCCCCGTGACCGCTTGGGTTTCCCCGGGTGCTCTGATTTCCTCTCGCAGTGCAGGTTAATTAGTCACATGGTGTAATTGCCTGGTGCGGGCTCGTTGGGTTGGAAGGGCCTGTTTCGAGGCTGTATCTCTCAATAAAAATACAATAATAAAGTGTCTGTTACTGAGAAAGTGCAATGCAGATAGACAAGAAGGAGCAAGGCCATGATGAGCTAGACTGTGAGATCAAGAGACCATCTTATCACATTAGGGAACCACTGAGTAATCTTATACAGCAGGATAGAACTGCCCTTGAGCCTGGTGGGAAGCACAAATGGCATTACCTTGGATGGGGCATCTTGGTTGGCAGAGCACTTGGGCGGAAGGGTCTGGTAAATACGACTGAAAGCAAATGCAATGTTAGCATTCGTTTCCAGAGGAATAGAGTACAAAACGATGTAATGCTGGAGCTTTATAAGGCATTGGCCAGACCGCACTTGGAGTATTGTGAGCAGATTTGGGCCCCTTATCAAAGGAAAGATGTGCTGGCATTGGAGAGGGATCAGAGGAGGGATCCTGGGAATGAAAGGGTTAACATGTGAGGAACGTTTGATGGCTCTCAGCCTGTACTTGCTGGAGTTTAGAAGAGTGAGCTGGATCTCATTGAAACCTACTGAGTATTGAAATGCTTGCAGAGAGTGGACATGGAGAGGATGTTTCCCGTAGTGAGGGAGATTAGGACCAGATAGCAGAGAATACAAGCACATCCCTTTAAAACAGTGGTGAGGAGGACATCCTTTAGCCAAAGGATGGTGAATCTGTGAAATTCATTGCCACTGATGGCCGTGGGGGCCAAGTTACTGGGTATATTTAAAGCGGAGTTTGATAGATTCATGATGAATCAGGGTGATAAAGGTTAAGGAGTGATGGCGGCAGAATTGGGTTGACAGGGAAAATAAATCAGCTGTGATAGAATAGTGGAGCAGAATGGCCTGATCCTGTTCCAATATCTTTGGTCTTCTCTGTGCTGTATGAGTCCATGATTATAACAGAGCTGGTTATGAACTCTAGCTTGCAGTCTTGGTGCCCAGAGACCGACAAGCCCAGGTACAGGGTAAAGTAGGAGCCATAGTCATAGAGATTTTTGGCATAGGAACAGGTCTTTGGTCCAGTGAATCCAATCACCCATTTACACTCTCGGAGGCCTCCACAGGTCAGAGTTGTCCATGGATGTTACATCCTATTTGTCCAGCTGGCTCCATGCACCTGAGGAACTGAAAGGAATGGGAAAGACTGATTCAGTTTGACACCAACAACATCACAAGGTGTTGCTAGTCTCTGTTAAAATATACTTCAGATACTTCAGCTCCAGATTTTCCTACTCAAAGCCTTGTCCATGAGTGGGTATAGCCACAAGGCTGTGGAGGTTTGAGATCAGAGTTTTCCTTCTCCAAGATGAGCTGCCAACCACGGCTGATGAGCCCCATCTGCCCAAAACAACTAGTTCTAAGGCTCCAGTAACCCCCCCCCCTTTGCCCCCTTTTCTCTCAGAAGAGATGGTTCCACCAAGCTTCGTCACTAAGCCACATGTGAAAACCAGGAGTTGGACTTGGTTGTCAGAGGCTATTTGAGACACACGTCATCGGGAGCATTTAATAGGCAGTGTGAATTTTTCCTCACTGCCTCCCCAACTATGACAACCTTAAGGAACCACATTTACACTCAACCTGAATTAATTAAATACATTTTTTTTCAGCTCCCTTCAATTCTCAAATTCCCAAATATTTAGAAAAGGGCATCCTGGTCTCAGACCAGTGTGTGTGGAGGAAGGATGGAGAAGCTGAGGTGACCACAGTCCCTCCCAACTCTGCACCCTCTTCCCTCCTGGTGTTGGACTTGTGTACCCAGTCCCAAGGGTGAAAGACCCAGCACCACACACACACACACACACACACACACACACACACACACACACACACACACACACACACACACACACACACACACTCCCTCAGAATGATCAACTGGTTGAATCCTAGAGTGGTGAAGCACAGAAGGAGGCTATTTGGCCCATTGTCCAGGTACTGGCTCATCTGTAACAGTATCTAAACAAGCATCACTCCCCACTAACATCTTAACTACATTCTACAGAGGAGTGGTTGAGAGTGTGCTGACATTTTGCATCACAACCTGGTACTCCAGCTGCAGTGCTGCCGACAAAAAAGCCTTGCAGAGGGTGGTTAGGGGAGCAGAGAAGGTTATTGGGGTCTCCCTACCTTCTGTCCAAGACCTCTTTCAGAGTCGATGCCTCCAGAAGACACGGCACATCATTAAAGACCCCTCACACCTTCTCCATGACCTGTTTGTTCTTCTGCCATCAGGCAAACATTATAGGAGCATCAAAACTAAAACCACAAGGCTACTAAACAGCTTCCTCCCACAGGCAGTCAGACTGCTGAATAGCTGCTGTACCTGACTCTGCTTTGGACACTTTTAACTTGCACTGGACACTTATAACTTGATTTTAACTGACAGATAGCTGTTGTGTTTTACTATTTATTGTTGCATTTATTATGTTATGTGTGGTGAACTACGTGTGCCTGTCTGGACATGCCCCCTGCTGACTGCTCCTGTGGCTCCTCCCACAGACCCCTGTATAAAGGCGATCTGAGGCCTGAGCCCGGCCTCTCAGTCTCCAGGACGTAGTATGATGGTCACTCACTCCTGGTTCCTTCTTCCAGTCAATAAAAGCCAATATCTCGACTTACGTCTCAGAGTGAGTTATTGATGGTGCATCATTATGATTGCACTGCTCCTGGGAAATGCCGTCTCATTCTGCCCTGCAGAGCTGATGTACGGTTAGAATGACAATAAAGTTTTTAAATCTTGAATCTATGTTGGTTCCTTCTCTCCTTCTCCCTCCCCACAGCCCTACAAACCTTTTCTTCTTTCATGCCTTATTACCCACCACCCTGCTGAAATGAATCCGTTCCCACTGGCCTCTTTGGGAAGCTTGTCCCACATGCAAAGACCCACCATCTCATCCTCGCTGGTTCCCTTCGAGCATCTGAGGGTCACCTGAGGAAGTCGAAGGCCCAATGTGTGCAAGCTTCTCCGGTGTCGAAATCTAGGCCCGGAGCGATTTGCCGCAGTGGAGCTCAAATCCTAATATGAGGTACAATCAATTCTTCAGAGAATTTAAACTCTGGCCCAGATAGTCTGGAGGCTTCTCTCTCCACAACACTAGGGCTGTGAGGTGTCCCCCAGCAGCTGTGCTTCATGTCTGTGAACTTTGAGGTGATTTGCCCTGCTAACATGACGAACTGAATACTGAGGCTTCGGGCCTACTCCAGACTGCTCCGGGGATTTGGATCTGAGATCCCAGTTTGACTCAGGATGCTGTTGCTTTTGCTCGCTCCTTTCGTTTGCAAGTTTTGTGTTTTTTTTTCTCTTTCTCTGTGCGCAGAGAGGTTTGGAAGTTGGTCTTTATTTTTTTTAAATTGGGTTCTTTCAGGTTCCTTGCTTTGCAGCTGCCTGTAAACAAACAAATCTCAAGGCTCTATAATTTATACATTCTTTGATAATAAATGTACTTTAAATCTGAAATAAATAATTAAGCACTAAATCTTGAAAACATGAGATGAAGTGTCCTTGAAAGTGAGTCCATTGGTTGTGGTAATATTTCAATGATTGGGTGACCGAGGTTATCCCTTCTGGTTCAAGAGCCTGATGGCTGAGGGTTAATAACTGTTCCTGAACCTGGTGGTGTGGGTCGTGAGGCTCTTGTACTTCCTTTCTGATGGCAGCAGCGAGAAGAGAGCATGGCCTGAGTGGTGGGGCTCGCAGATGATGAATGCTGCTTTCCTGTGCCAGCGCTCTGTAAAGATGTGCTTAATGCTGGGAAGGGTTTCACCCATGATGGACTGGGTCATTTCATTTAATACACAAGTGTAAAAGAGAACAAAATAATTGCTCCTCTGGATCTAATGCATCATTAAAAAAACACAATAAGCATAAATATTGAAACAGAGAAACATAGAAAACCTACAACACAATATAGGCCCTTTAGTCCACAAGCTGTGCCAAACATGTCTTTACCTGAGAAATTACCCAGGGTTATCCATAGCCCTCTATTTTTCTGAGCTCCATATACCTGTCCAGGAGTCTCTTAAAAGACCCTATCGTATCCACCTCCACCACTGTTGCCGGCAGCCCATTCCACACACTCACCACTCTCTGCATAAAAATCTTACCCCTGATATCTCCTCTGTACCTACTTCCAAGCACCTTAAAACTGTGCCCTCTTGTGTTAGCCATTTCCACCCTGGGAAAAAGCCTCTGACCATCCACACGATCAATGCCTCTCATCATCTTGTACACCTCTATCAGGTCACCTCACATCCTCCATCGCTCCAAGGAGAAAAGGTTGAGTTCACTCAACCTATTCTCATAAGGCATGCTCCCTAATCCAGCCAACATCCTTGTAAATCTCCTCTGTACCCTTCCACATCCTTCCTGTAGTGAGGCGACCAGAACTGAGCACAGTGCTCCAAGAGGGATCTGACCAGGGTCCTATATAGCTGCAATATTACCTCTCAGCTCCTGAACTCAATTCCATATTGATGAAGGTCAATGCACTGTATGCCTTCTTAACCACAGAGTCAACTTGCGCAGCAGCTTTGAGTGTCCTATGGATTCAGACCCCAAGATCCCTCTGATGCTCCATAAACAAAGCAATAAAAAACAAAAATAGTACAATAAATGTAAATATAAAAGTGATTTTAGAAAACATAATGCTCAAAGGAGAAGCAATCCTAAGATTCCAACTGGATCGCCTCAAACCCGAAATTTGCCACCACTTCCCTCCTCTTCCATTCCCCACTCTGGTCTCTTACCTCTTCTCCCCTAACTATCACTTCCTTCTTTTCCTTCTCCTATGGCCCACTCATTCATCCTCCAGATTCCTTCATCTCCAGTGCCTTACCTTTCCCATTCACCTGGTTTTACCAATCACCTTCTAGCTATCCTCCTCCCTGACCTTTGCATTCTGCCATTTTCCCCCTTCCTTTCCAGTCATGATGAGGGTCTCTGCCAAAAACATCAACTGTTTATTCATTTCCATGGATGCTGCCTGACCTGCTGAATTCCTCCAGATCTTGTGTGTGTTATAATGTAAGTGGTATTAGTGGTTAAGGCGTTTGTCTAGTGATCTGAAGGTCACTAGTTCGAGCCTCAGCTAAGGCAGCACGTTGTGTTCTTGAGCAAGGCACTTAACCACACATTACTCTGCGACAACACTGGTGCCAAGTTGTATGGGTCCTAATGCCCTTCCCTTGGACAACATCGGTGATGTGGAGAGGGGAGACTTGCAGCATGGGCAACTCCCAGTCAGACATGCAACCCTGCCCAGGCCTGCACCCTGGAAACTTTCCAAGGTGCAAATCCATGGTCTCTCAAGACTAACAAATGCCTATTATTATTATTATAATGTACAAGTAACTGCTATAAGGTCATGGAATCATAGAAAAGTACAGCACAGAAACAGGCCCTTCAGCCTATCTAGTCCATGCCAAAATCATTTAAACTGCCTACTCCCATCGACCTGCATTGAGACCATAGCCCTCCATACCCTTAGTCTCCATGTACCTATCCAAACTTCTCTTAAACATTGAACTTAATCTCACATGCACCACTTCCACTGGCAGCTCATTCCACACTCTCATGACCCTCTGAGTGAAGAAGTTTGCCCTCATGTTCCTAATAAGAATTTCACCTTTCGCCCTTAACCCATGACCCCTAGCCCCAGCCAACCTCATATATAGATACATATATAGATAGATTGTATGAATATAAAGTGACACTAGGTGACGTGTATGCAGCGGTGGTGGGGAAGACTAATGGGTTAATGCAAACAATACATTTCACTGTAGCTTTCGACATACAAATGATAAATAAATGGAACTGAACCTGAATCTGTTGGGTGTTGACACAAGTGACACATTTCACTGGAAGAAGGCCAAGGTCCAACATGTTGGAACAGGAATGGGAATGGGAATTAAAATGTTCGGCCACTAGGAAGTCCTGCTAATGGCGGATGGTATTGGAAATGGTTAATTATTGTCATGTGTGTATTACTCCCTCCTCCAGTCCAACACATTGATGAACAACACAGGCTACCATCCACACCTCCACATACTGTCTTCACAATCTAGCTGCCACTTTCCACCAACTGCCCAGTCATCATGGACTCACCTCCACTAACATGAGTGTAACTGTCTCAGAGACATGTTTCATTCAGATGTTTACTTTATATGTTTCTGTCATAAATTCATGATTGTATTTGAGTTTATACAGCTGTAAAAAAAAGATTTAAAATGTGATAAGATGTTAAAAAGGCATCATTGATAAAAAATTTGTTTAAAACGTATCACCTTAAAATAGTGTTTGATTAAGAATTTTGTGCTCTTTATGTAAGGTTTTATTTAATGTAGAGTGTAACGGGTCACATGACCAGAGTTTAGTAAGAGCATGACTGTGGCATTATGGGTCAGAACCAACATGGATGCAGAGAAAGACATATGACCAAAATAACCATATTTGGCACGTGGTCCAAGAGGTGCACACGGTAATTGTTTTCATTTGTTTTATATTGTGTACAATGCTGTTGATTGACAGTGTGATATGTTTTCAGCGATTTTATTTGACTTCAGCGCACTTCTGTTGCGCTAACATGTTTTGGGCCTGATTATCGGTGGACACTAGCTTGAGAGACTTTAAAAGACGGAGAGATGTATGCTTCAGACCCTTTATGTCTTTTATTTTCTTGTAGTTTTCACGATGTCTGCTGAAGAAAGAGAGAAATAAAAATAAATCTTCAAGGGTATCTGTAGTTACCAGTGTAGTTACAGTGAAAACATGCAGCAAACATGGCCGAGAGTTCAACGTGAGGAGTGCCACGTGTCTGGGAAGAAGAGAGGAGGAAGCATGATCGTTGGGACAGCCTGTGGCTGGAGAAGTCATTGGAGAAAAGGCTTGCCGATAATGCTGGAGTTTAAGAAACAAGAGGCTTCTCAGAGGGAGAGTAAATTCATCAAGCTATACGAAAACTGGAAAGAACAAGTTAGAGCTATCCTTAAGTACCAAACTTAAGGATGAGTGCTCCGACCAAGACTAAGGTGACATGATGGATGCCGTTGAAGGGCTGGAGACACAAGTGAGAGATGTGTATGAAAATATACGATCCCAATCGGCACCTTCTACTGAGATTAGAAGAAAGATGGATTCCTGCACAGCAGTGACAACAGATTTGATGGGGCTGATGAAAGTAGGTATGAGTGAAGTGGGGCAAGAGGAGTTTGATGCTAAGGCAGGAAACAGAAGGCTTCGTATGGTGCTCGACAGAGAGTATGCCCAGTCAATATTTGGGACAACAATCTCCAGATCCGCTGTTCGTAGCCACCGCTCAAGCTGTTTATCAGAACAGCAAAGCATCACAGCAAAAAGAACAGAGTGTGCTGCACAGTTTGCTGCAAAGCAGGCCAGAATGGAGATGGAGTCGCTATTGCTGTACAGAGGCAAGAACTTAAAAGACTGGAAAATCAGAGAGATCTTCAAGTAATAGCCGCAAAGCTTAAGGCTTACTCTGAAGCTGACTCAGGTGAGGCCTTGGAGGAAAGTAGAACGGCAAGCAGTCAGCCGGCTAATTGTCCTGCTATATTTTATAAAGAAATTAAAGGGGAACAGGCATATAAGAATAATAACAATGAACGAACAAACAGTACTAACAATGAAGCATCGTTATTACAAGCCCAACATGACACAATGGTTCTCACCAGACTCCCTACACCCGAACCCTCAGTCTTCTCATGTTCATAGAGTGGAGCACAAGTTTCAAGGCGTTGGTAGAACGGCGATGCACAAACCCAGCTGACAGGATGTTCTACCTACAAAAATACATCAGTGGTGAAGCACGATCTGTATCGGAAGGGAGATTCTACAGAAAGGATGATGAAGCCTACGACTAGGCATGGGGGGCTTTGAATGCTCGGTACGGTCACCCCTTTGTAATCCAGTGTGCATCTTGAGAAAGACTGAATAACTGGCCAAAGGTTGGCTCAAGGGAATCAGTGAAATGGAGACAGTTCAGTGATTTTCTGACAGCCTGCAGCAACGCCATGCCACATATCGAAGGGCTTCAGCTGTTAAATGACTGTGAAGAGAATCAAAAGATACTCCAAGAACCCCCTGATTGGGTGACCTCTCACTGGAATCGTCATGTCACAAAGCAGTTGTGAGAAACGGAGGAATTCCCTGATTTCAAGGAGTTTGCTGATTTTGTGGCACAAGAAGCAGAAATCGCTTGCAATCCTGTAACATCCTTTCACACCTTGAAGCCGACTGAAGAAAAGCCATCTGGAGACGGGAAGCGCACAAAGGCGAAGGCGTTCATCACAAACGTGAAATCATCGGATAATCAAGCACAGTGATGGAAACGTACAGTGCTGTGGAGAGCAGCTCAAAGGATTCAAACGGATCCAAGAAGGTAAACACTTCATTTTTATCTTCAAACCCAGTCACATGCACGTGCTGTGGAGAAAGCCACTCTAAACACAAATGCCAGAAGCTCGCCAGTAAGCCTGTGGAGAACAAGAGAAGGTTCATATTGGACAATAACCTGTGCCTTTGGAGAGGACACAATTCAAAGGATTGTAAGAGCAAACTTGTGGCATATGTGAGAAGCATTATCCAACACCACTTCCTGAAAACTGTCCTTCTGCTGCAGCAGACACATCTTCTCATGTTATGCAAGTGGAAGAAAGCACATCTTCCCTTTCTTGCTGCATAAACAGAGGCAATGGTGGGAGCATGTCCATGATGGCGCCTGTATGGATTTCTTCAATCACCACCCTAAAACAGAGACCCTAGTGTTTGCCCTACTGGATACACAGAGTAGCAACACTTCTGTACACCAAGAGGTATGTGAGAAGGTGGGGGCAGGATTAGAGCCAGTCCAGTTAAAGCTTACCACTGTGATGGGAAAAGATTCCATTGTTCAGAGTGGAAGAGTTAGTGGGCTTAGAGTTAGAGGGTTTTCCTTGCAAAGTTTCATCAATTTGCCACCTGCCTATACCAGAGATTTCACCCCACTCGAACATTCCCACATTCCTACCCCTGAAATGGCCAAGAGGTGGAAACATCTGAATAGAATACCAGAGCCGATGGATTGTGAGGTCGGACTCCTGATAGGCTACGACTGTGCGAGAGCGTTGCCACCACGACAAGTCATCACAGGAGGTGACGATGAGATGCATCAAGACTGACCTGGGTTGGAGCACTGTTGGCAGCTCACCACGGGTCGCAAAGTCAACAGAAGTGACAGGTCTGTGCCATCGTGTATCCGTCAAGGAACTTCCACCATTGACACCAGCCACCGTCATTAGAGCTCTTGAATCAGACTTCAGAAATACAAACCCTGGGGAAAAGAGCATACCACAAGATGACATACAGTTCATGCAATCATTGTGGTGAACTACATATACCTGTCTGGACACGCCCCCTGCTGACTGCTCCTGTGGCTCCTCCCACAGACCACTGTATAAAGGCGACTGAGGCCTGAGCCCGGCCTCTCAGTCTCCAGGATGTAGTATGGTGGTCAACTACTGCTTGGTCCTTCTTCCAATCAATAAAATTGATGCATCATCAATAAGTCACTCTGAGACGTGGGAGGGGATCATTGAGCCAAGCACAAGCCCTTGGAGGTCCCAGGTGGTTGTTGTTCGGATTGGGCAGAAAAATAGGGTGGTCGTGGACTATAGTCAAACCATCAATAGGTTCATGCAGCTTGACGCGTACCCCCTACCCCGCATCGTGGATATGGTCAACCACTGCTTGTTCCTTCTTCAGTCAATAAAAGCCGATATCTCGCCTTTACGTCTCAGAGTGAGTTATTGATGGTGCATCAATCATTGAATGAAAGAATACACCAGAATGCAGATGGGCACCTGGAAATGCCCCTCCCCTTTAAGATACGCCCTCAACTGCCAGAAAATAAGCGGCTGGCTCTGGTGCGGCTGAAGAACTTTGAAAGGGTAACTTGAGAAAAATCAAGGATGACTACGTTAAAATTATGGAAGGTGTCTTCAAGGATGATGATGTGGAGAGAGTTGAAGATCAACCCAAAGCAGGAAATATGAGGTATATTCCTCAGCAAGGAGCCTATCACCCTAGAAAGCCAGGAAAAAGTTGTGTTCGACTGCTCTGCAAAGTATGATGGTGCGGCTCTGAATGATCACTTACTAACTGGACCTGAACTCACAAATGGGCTGACAGGAGTGCTCTGCAGATTCCGCAAACACCCAATCGTAGTCATCCGTGATGTAGGAAAAATGTTCCACGGGTTCCATGTAAGCCAAGAGGACAGAGATTACTTACAATTCCTGTGGTGGGAAAATGGCGATACAAATTCAGAGCCAAAAGAATATTGCATGAAGGTCCATCTTTTTGGAGCAGCACCCTCTCCTGGCTGCGCAAATTATGGAATGATGTATCATGCGAACCAAAATGAAAAAGGGTATCCAGCAGCAGCCAACTTCATCCGAAAAAAATTTTTAAGTTGATGATGATGTCATCAGTGTAGAATCTGTGGATACAACCATCAAAGTAGTGAGAGAAGTGCAAGATGTGTGTGCAAAAGGGAGATTACACCTCTACAAGTTCATCTCCAACAACAGAGAAGTCTTGGAGTCAATTCCAGATGGTGAATGAGCTAGTGGAGCTCAGGATGTGGATCTCAATTATGATGAACTCCCAGTCCAGGCCGTGTTGGGAGTAAAGTGGAGTGTGATCAGTGACACCTTCTCTTTTAAAGTCACTCTAGATGAGAAACCAGCAACACGGCGGGGAATCCTCTCAAGAGTAGCCTCTATATTTGACTCACTAGGTTTCCTTCCTCCCTTCCTCCTACTAGGAAAGAAAGTACTGCAGGAAATGTGCCAAAGGGGCATTGGATGGGTCGAACCATTGCCTGGAGAATTAAAGCCACAATGGGAGAGCTGGTTAAACAATCTAAAGAATCTGCAAAAACTCCAGATTCCAAGATGCTTTGCTCCTGAAAACCTAGGGAAGGTCCAGAGAATTGAACTGCATCACTTTTCGGATGCGAGTAGCCATGGGTATGGTCAGTACTCATATATCCGAATACTGAGTGAAGACATTGCTCCTTAGTCATAGGTGAGGCAAGGGTTGCACCCACAACAGTTGTAACCGTACCAAGGCTGGAGTTAACGGCTGCAGCGGTCTCCTCAGCGGTCAGCAGTAGGCTAAAGGAGGAGCTGGAGCTCAAAGTTGACCAAGAGTATTTTTGGACAGATTCCCAGGTAGTCTAGGGCTACATTAATAATGAAGCCCGAAGGTTTCACGTTTTCATTGCAAATCGAGTCCAAAGAATCAGAGAAGCAACTGATCTAGCGCAACGGTACTATATCTACGCTGATCAAAATCCGGCAGATCACGCTTCCAGAGGCCTCAAGCTGGCAGAGCTGATTGGTACAAATTGGCTTATTGGACCCAGGCTTCTGTGGAAAAGAGAGATTATCACATCAAAGTTAACTCCAGAGCTTCTGGTGGGCGATCCTGAAGTCAAAACGACACCAGTACTACAAACAAAGGTGGTAAAAGAGGACAATTTCTTGGAGAGACTTAAATGGTTCTCAAAATGGCCTACAGCATTGAATGTGGTTGCCCAGATCCAGCAACTAGCAAAGAGAGCCAAG
Organism: Hypanus sabinus; assembly: GCF_030144855.1. Classification (NCBI taxonomy): domain Eukaryota; kingdom Metazoa; phylum Chordata; class Chondrichthyes; order Myliobatiformes; family Dasyatidae; genus Hypanus; species Hypanus sabinus. The sequence continues at coordinate 188,118,294 of NC_082708.1, read as the reverse complement.
ACAGCAAAACCCATAAATGATAAAGACAGAAGAAAGGGCAGTCTTGTGCTTGTAAAATTGCCACAAAGGGATGCTTTCAAAGAGGAAATGTGAATACTGAGTCATGGCAAACTGCCACACAACCATCCATTGTTCCAACTTGACCCAGTATTGCAAGATGGTGTTCTCAGGGTGGGGGGGCAAAGAAAGAAGGCTTCCTTACCTCTCGACTTGAAGCATCCAGTAATCCTACCAAGAGATGGGGGTCATCCATTCTTGAATGTTCTATTCATAAATTAGTTGTACTTGTAGAAAACAACTAAAATGTGTTCCAATGGAACTAATTTCTAAACACCTACCTGTGTGGAGAGTTTAAAGTATCTGTCTTGACCTCAGAATTTGTTACAAATACCAATTATTTGGTTCTGGAAATTACTAGATTTATTCAAATATTTATATAAAGGTTATCATAAATCATAGTAATTTGGTGGGAGAGTAACTGTTTCAGAGACATGTTTCATTGAGATGTTTATTTTATGTTTCTGTCATAAATTCATGATTAATTGAGTTCATACAGCCGTAAAAAAGATTGAAAATATAATAAATAAGATGTTGAAAAGGTAACATTGATAAAAAATTTGTTTAAAAATATATCGCCTTAAAATATTGTTTAATTAAGAATTTTGTGCTCTTTATGTAAGGTTTTATTTAATGTAGAGTGTAATGGGTCACATGACCAGAGTTTAGTAAGAGCATGACTGTGGTATTATGGGTCAGAACCAACATGGATGCAGAGAAAGACATATGGCCAAAATAACCATATTCGGCATGTGGTCCAAGAGGTGCACATGGTAATTGTTTTCATTTGTTTTATATTGCGCACAATGTTGTTGATGGACAGTGTGATACGTTTTCAGTGATTTTATTTGACTCCAGCACACTTCTGTTGTGCTAACGTGTTTTGGGCCTGATTATCGGTGGACACTAGCTTGAGAGACTTTAAAAGACGGAGAGATGTATGCTTCAGACCCTTTACGTCCTTTATTTTCTTGTAGCTTTCACGATGTCTGCTGAAGAAAGAGAGAGAAATAAAAATAAATCTTCAAGGACATCTGTATGATACATGGCCATTATATCATTAGACCAGTGTAGTTACAGTGAGAAAGTCTGCAGATGCTGGAAATCCAAGCAACACACACAAAATGCTGCAGGATCTTAGCAGGCCAGGCAGCATCTATGGAAAAGAGTACAGTACGGCCGAGACCCTTCGGCAGGACTGGAGAAAGAAAGATGAGGAGTCAGAGTTAGAAGGTGGGGAGAAGGGATGAAAAACACAAGGTGAAAGGTGAAACTGTGGGGGGTGGGGGGAGTGGTGAGGTAAACAGCTGAGAGGCTGAGTGGTGAAAGAGATACAGGGCTACAGAAGACCATGGAAGAAAGAAAAGGGGGAGGAGCACCAGAGGGAGGTGATGGGCCAGCAAGGAAATTTGTTAGAGAGAGAGCAATGAGAATAACGAATTACCGGAAGTTCAAGAAATCAATGTTCACGCTATCAGGTTGGAGGCTACCCGGTTGGAATATAAGGTGTTGCTCCTCCAACCTGAGTGTGGCCTCATTACGTCAGTGGAGGAAGCCACGGACTGACATGTCAGAATGGGAAATGGTATTAAAATGGTGGCCACTTGGAGTTCTAGTGGACGGAGCGTAGGTGCAAAGTGATGCGGTGTTCCAATCTCACTGATATACAGGAGGCCAGACCGGGAGAACCAAACGCAGTATATGACCCCAACAGACTCACGGGTGAAGGGTGGCCTCGCCAGGAAGGACCATTCGGGGCCCTGAATGGTGGTGAGGGAGGAGGTGTAAGGGCAGGCGTAGCACTTGTTCTGCTTGCAAGGATAAGTGCCGGGAGAGAGATCAGTGGGGAGGGACGAATGGACAAGGGAGTCAGTGGGGAGGGATCCCTGTGGAAAGCAGAAAGCGTTGGGGTTGGGGAATGGAAAGATGTGCTTGGTGGTAGCATCCTGTTGGAGGCGGCATTTGGAGAATTACGTCCTGGACATGGAGGCTGCTGAGCAGGTGAGTAGGGCTCCAGGGAAACTCAGACATGGCAACACATTGGGAACAGATGGTGTGTAGCCCGAAGTCCTAAAGGAGTGTTCTGTGCAGAATTCTCCAGAGCATTTTCAATCTGAGTCTAAGCTTGGAATGGGTCCTGACATCATGTGTGGTCCCAGTACCCAAGACAGGCCAACTGAAAGTCTTGAATGACTACTGTCCAGTGGACCTGACCTTACACGTCATGAAGACCCTAGAGGGACTAGACCTGGATCATCTCCAACCCCTGGTCAGATCAGCCCTCAATCCCTTCCAGTTTGCCCACCAGGAGCACGTTGGATTTGACGATGCTGTCATCTACCTGCTGAACAGAGCCCACTCCCGTTGGATAAGCAGGGCAGCACAGTGAGGATCATGTTCTTTGATTGCTCGCGCCTTCAATACCACACAGCCCTCATTGCTGAGGAAAAGCCCTGTTCAATGCAGATTGGCACTTCCATTGTATCCTGGATCATGGACCAACTAAATGGCAGATCACAGTTTGTGCGGCTGCAGAGCTGTGTGTCAGACACGGCTGTAAGCAGCAATGGGGCCCTGCAGGGGACCGTGTTGGCTCCATTACTGTTTATCCTGTATATCTCGGACTTTAGATACAACACTGAGTCATGTCATCTGCAGAAATTCTCTGATGACTCAGCAATAGTTGGGTGTGTAAAGGGAGGAAGGGAGGATGAATACAGGGCCCTGGTGGAGGAATGATGCAAGCTGAATCATCCACAGCTCAACATCAGTAAGACAAAGGAGATGGTGATGGACTGTAGGAAGACTAAGCCTGTACTGCTCCTGTTATTATTGATGGTGAGGACCTACAAGTACCTGGGGTGCACCTGGATGACAGACTTGAGTGGAGCACCAACACAGAGGTTGGGTACAAAGAGTTGAGTTGCCTTTACTTCCTGAGGAGACAGAGTATAGAGTATTGATACCTCTCCTACACAGGTTCTACCAGTCTGTTGCCGCCAGTACAATCTTCTATGTGGTGGTGTGCTGGGGCAATGGCATCAACATGGGTGATGCCAACAGGCTCAATACACTGACTAGAAAGGCTGGCTCTGTTATAGCAGTCAAACTGGACACACTGGAGGCTCTGGTAGAACAGAGGACTCTCTGGAAAATCCTGGCAACTCTGGACAATGTTTCACACTCTCTGCATGCCACCTTGTCTGAACAGAGGATCATTTTCAGTAATAGACTAAGACAACTGCACTGCTCCAAAGACCACTGTATGAGGTCATTCTATAATGAGTCAACCTATAGCTGAGAGAAGTGATGACCCCCTCCTGTTAGACTGTTTGAAGTAACTTATTTTTATTCTTCCTTATTTCTCTTCTATTACTTGTATATCTGTGCACTTGTAATGCTACTGTGACGCTGTAATTTCCTTTGGGATCAATAAAGGATCTTGTACGTGCTGTGTGTGCTTTGTACTGTGTATGACTGTTGGTACTGTGTTTTGTACCTTGACCCCAGAGTAATGCTATTTTGTTTTTATTCATGAGTATTTATGTATGGTTGATTGACAATTAAATTTGAATTGAATTGAATTGAATGTACCAAGATAAATTGAAAAATTTGCTTGGCACCCTATTCATACAAATCATTATGCAGTGTATTTACTAGATATTTCAATGCACATGTGAAAATATTGATTTGAATCTGAATCTGAAAGGGTAGTGTACAATTTTGAGTAATAAGTAAACAACTCTGTGATCTGTGCCCTCTGCTTCCCTCTGTGAAGAGCCGAGTAGGTTTACTGGAGGACGTACTGATGGCGTTTACTGGAGGATCCTTGCCTGCTGCTCCCCCTTGGCTTCCTGGCTGTTCTTGGGCGAGCTCCCACTCTGCCTTGGGCTGACTGTTTCTTGGGCTCCTCTTCCTGCCACTGCCAATCTTTCCAAAACAAAGCATGAAATGGAAAAATAAACTTGCTAAGGATTGAATGCATACACGACTGAGGCAGTATGCGGAATCTCAATCTCCGACCAACATAGCGGAACTTAAAATTCAAAACAGATTTCAAATTAAATCCATACCCAGCTGTTAACCCTGTCACACCGGCAGAACAGGGGAGAGCGCTGCCGTCTATGAGCTGTGGAGGACTCAGCTGGAACAGGCCATTTGAATAGGAAAGGGCATGAGGTGGGGGTGGGAATTGTTTTGAGGGGGAGGGGTGGAGGTGGGGCAGAGGAGGAGGAAGCCTCCAGGCCAGGGGATGGAAAGGGAGTTGGATAAATGAAACGGGGCCAAAGAAGAAAGTGAAGGCGCCCTCTATTGGTTAGCATTGAGCATTGATGATGCACTGAGCTGTCACAAGCCAGTGAGCAGCTGTTACCTCTACAGCAAGCTCCCACTATCCATGCAGCTGATGAATCCAAAGGAACGGCAGAGACTGATACAATTTGGGACCAGTGGCATCATCACAGAAGTTGCCAGTCAGCATTAAACTCAATATGGGGCTGCATTAGGGATTCCAGCTCCCGATTCTTCCTCAGTCTTTACTCCCAAAGAATTACCCATGAGTGGGTATAGCCACGTGGCTGCAGATGGTTTTTTACATTATATGCCGATGATTAGGATGACGGACTTGATGGCTTTGTTACAAAGTTTGCAAACAATATGAAGATAGGTGGAGGGGCAAGTTGTTTTGAGGAAGTAGAAAGACTACAGAAGAATTTAGCCAGCTTAGGAGAATGGGCTAAAAAATGGCAGATGGAATACGGTATCAGGAAGAGTATGCTCATGAACTTCGGTTGAAAAAAATGAAAGGGTTGACTATTTTCTAAATGGAGAAAAAAATTCAAAAAACTGAGATGCAAAGGGACTTGAGAGTCCTTGTGCAGGATCCCTAAAGGTTAATTTGGCAGTTGAGTCTGTGGTGAGAAAGGCAAATGTGACATTAGCATTTATTTCGAGGGGACTAGAATATAAAAGCAAGGATGTAATATTGAGATTTTATAAAACACCAGTGAGGCCTCACTTGGAGTATTGAGAGCAGTTTTGGGCTCCGTATCTTAGAAAGGATGCACTGAAACTGGAGAGGGTTCAAAGGAGGTTCTCAAAAATGATTCTGGGATTGAATGGCTTCTCATATGAAGAGCATTCGATGACTCTGGGCCTGTATTCACTGGAATTCAGGAGAATGAAGGGTAACCTTATTGAACCCTATCGAATGCTAAAAGATCTTGGTAGAGTGGATGTGAAGAAGATGTTTCCTATGGTGAGAGAGTCTAAGGTCAGAGGACATAGCCTCAGAATAGAGGGGTGTCCTCTTAGAATGGAGATGAGGAGGAACTTCTTTAGCAGAGAGTGGTGAATCTGTGGAATTCTTTACCACAGGCAGCGATGGAGGCCAACTCTTTATGTATATTTAAGACAGAATTTGATAGATTCTTAATTCATCAAGACATGAAGGGATATGGGGAGAGGGCAGGAGACTGGGGCTGAGAGGAAAATCGGATCAGCCATGATGAAATTGTGGATCAGGCTCAATGGGCCAAATGGCCTGATTCCGTTCCTATATCTTATGGTCTTCTGGTTTTCCTTCTCTGAAATGAGCTGCCAACCATGGATGACGAGCCCCATCTGCCCAAAGTGACTGGTTTTAAAGTGCCAGTGACACACTTGTGCCCCTTCCTGGTCAGTAGAGTTGGTTTCACTGGTGTTAGTAGCTGAGCCACACAGGAAGGCCACTAGTTCTAGAAGCTGAAACAGCCATATGTCCCATACTATGCAACACATACAGAAGGCCAAAGGAACTCAGTAGGCCAGGCAGCATCTGTGGAAAAAAGCACAGTTGACATTTTGGGTCGAGACCCTTGGGCAGGACTGGAGACAGGAGTAAAAAAAGCTGAGGAATAGACTTAAAAGGTGGGGGTGGGAGTGAGGACCACCAGGTGACAGGTGAAACGTGAAGGGGGAAGGAAGAAGTAAAGAGCTGGGACATTGATGGGTGAAAGAGACAGAAGGCCATGGAAGAAAGAAAAAGGGAGGAGGAGAACCAGAGAGTGACGCTGGGTGGACAAAGAGATAAGGTACGAAATGGAGAAGGTGATGGGGAATAGTGAAGGAGAGGGTGGGGGCATTGCTAGAAGCTTGAGAAATCAATGTTCATGCCATCAGATTAGAGGACTACACAGGCAGAATATAAGGTGTTGTATCTCCAATCTGAGTGTGGCCTCATCACATCAGTGGTGGAGGTCATGGATAGACATATTGGAACCGAAAAGGGATGTGGAATTAAGATGGGTGGCCACTGGTAGATCCTACTTTTTCTGGCGGACGGATCGTAGGTGCCCGGCAAAGCGGTTTCCCAATCTACATTGGGTTTTACCGATGTACAGGAGGCCACATTAGGAACAGACTCACAGGTGAAGTGTTGCCTCACCTGGAAGGACCGTTCGGGGCTATGCTCTGTCCTGCCTTTGGCCTGTTACCTTTGATATCCTGACTAATCAAGAACCTATCAACATCCATCTTAATTATACCAAATGACTTGGTCACCCCAGTCGCCTGTGGCAATGAATTCCACAAATTCACCACCCTCTGGATAAAGAAATTCCTCCTCATCTCAGCTCTAAGTGGACATCCTTCTATTCTGATGTTGTGCCTTCTGACTCTAGACTCCCCCACTATAGGAAACATCCTCTCCACATCCACTTTGTCTAGGCCTTCCCATATTCAATGCCTCTCCATCTATCTTTTCTAAACCTTAAGACGGTCTCTATGTTGTGACCCCAAAAAGGCTGTGAGACCACCATGTTTTCTAATTCACAGCCCTCTACCTTTCCTCTGCTGCCTACAGTAATTCTGGATGCACAATATCTAAGATTAGGCTTGATATTCTCCCTCGCTGCCACAATGAGGCCACCCTCAGATTTGAGGAGCAGCACCTCATATTCTGTATACGTAGTCTCCAGAAAATGCTGACAAATCGCGGCAGGTCAGGCAACATCTGCAGTGAGAGAAACAGTTACCGTTTCCGGTCTGGAACCTGTCATCGGATGAAGGACCTCCGACCAGAAAGGTTAATGGTGTCACCCTCCCCAGCATCCGCTTGACCTGCTGAGATTAGTCAGTGCTTTTCTCTTTGCCAATCTGCAGCTCACGTGGTCCGGCTGATTAGTCTTCCTGTAATACTTCATAACCTATTACACTTTCTAAAGCCCCACCTTCGGGCAGATGGGGCTCAGCAGCTGTGATCGGCAGCTTATTATCTAGGAGAAGGATAGTTCTCCTCAACCCTCCGCTGCCTTGAAGCTTTACCCAACCATGGGGAGTAAGTTTCGAAGGAAAAATCTGGAGGTGGAGCCTCAAAAGCAATCCTATGTTGAGTTCAGTGTTGACTGTCAACTCCTGCGATGCTGTTGATGCCAAACTGTATTGATCTCTGCTGTTCCTTTGGGTTCATCAGATGCATGGAGAGGGAGAGTGTGCTGCGTGGGCAACAGCTTGCTCTCCATATCGTACTGCCCAGGCTTGCATGTCTTGCAAACTGGAACACAACATCAGTCCTCCCAAAGGGTTTCAGCCTGAAACATCGATTGTCCTTTTTTCCATAGATGCTGCCTGGCCTTCTGAGTTCCTCCAGCATTTTGTGTGTGTTGCTTTGCATCTCCAGCATCTGCAGATTTTCTCTTGTTTATGACACAAGATCCATGTTCGACTGACTGTCAGAGGCCTCACGACATCCCCAAAGTTACTAATCGTACCTTGTACGTTCAAATCTCTCTCACAGCATAGCAAACTGGAATTTCAATTCCTGCATGGTATTGGTGTTTCAAAGCAACACGCACAAAATGCTGGAGGACTCAGCAGGTCAGGCAGCACCTGCATAAACAGTTGAGGTTTTGGGCCGAGACTTGTCTTCAGAACTGAGAAGGAAGGGGGAAGATACCAGAGTGAAAAGTTGGGGGGAGGGGAAGGAGGATAATTAGACCGTGATTGGTGAAACCAGGTAGGTGGGAAAGGTAAAGGACTGGAGAAGAAGGAATTTTATAGGAGAGGAGAGTGGGCCATAGGAGAAGGGGAAGGAGGAGACCCGGGGGGAGGTGATAGCCAGGTGACAAGAGGTAAGAGACCAGAGTGGGGAACAGAAGAAGAGGGGAGGGGTAGGGAATTTTTTTTTCACCTGAAGGAGAAATCAATATTCATGCCATCAGGTTGGAGGCTACCTAGAAGGAATATAAGATGTTGCTCCTCCGCCCAGAGGGTGGTGTCATCATGGGGCAAGAGGAGACTATGGACTGACATACTGCTACGGGAATCGGAATTAAAATGCTCTTGGCAGGTGGCATTGGTGATGGCTTATTATTGTCACGTGTACCAAGATATAATGAAAAGTTTGTCTTGAACAGATCAAATCATACAGTGCATTGAGGTCAAACACTAACAAAATGCAGAATAAATTGCAATAGCTATAGAGAAAGTGCAGTGCAGGTTAAACAATAAGGCACACAATCAAAATGAGGTACAAAATAGATAGTGAGGTCAAGAGTCCATCTTATTGTCCATCTTATTCGAGGGAACCATTTAATGAAAGCAGGGTACAAACTGTCCTCGAGCCTGGTGGTTCGGGTATTTCAGGCTTTTGTATCTTCTGCCTGAAGGGAGAGGGGGAAGAGAGAATGCCTGGAGTGGGTGTTGATGACGGTCCATGGAGGAAAGGCTGGTATCCATGAACTGTTTTCACAACTCTCTGCCATTTCTTGAGTCAGATGACTAACGCGCGCAGTCTTTTCTTTATTAGGCTTTGTGTGTGTGGGGGGCGGGGGGTTTATTATTTTCCCCTGATTTTCTGAAAAGTTTTGTAGATTTGGAAGAGGGGTCTGCCCAGGAGATAGAAAGGGACAAAGAGGCAGAATGAGAGAGCCGCTAATAGGGGACTGCTCAGTCTGTTTAGAGTGTTCTCTCTAACGTTCCATGAACACAGATTCAGTAATGGACTCCATATGAACATGCAAAGACCCTTTCACATACCCGACTGAGGAACTTAGGAGGTGTGGGTGAAGCAAACCTCCGCCAACGGGAGAATGTAGGAAAGGGCAGTCTTGAAATCAGAGCGAAGCTACGAAGCTATATGGAACATGAATGCAGTACACAAATAGAAGCACGCAGATCGACTATCCTGCAGCCTGGGCAACTGATACGGACAGCAGCAGTTCAAGTCCCTTAGTTAGTAACTGGAAAACAAGGAATTGGGTAAATCTGGTATTGAAAATATTCAGCCACTGTATTGGTGACTGTGGACGGAAATACTGGATTGTTGTTTAAGAAACAAAGAATGTGGCACACTGCTATCCTTTGGAGAAATCAGCTGCTGTTTCTCAGTTTGCCCTGCATCTTACCCAGGAGAGCAGCAAGTTCAGAAACATAATCTGATTGGATTGATAAATCTTTAAAATCGAGCCCAGAACCATGAGCTTTTTGGCCGAGAAAAATTGAATGAGTTCAAGTAGAGAGGTTAGGGCACAGTTGGATTCTGGGACCCCCTCTGGGCAGATACAGAGAATATTCATGTGTTTGTTTGCGATCTATATTATGTCTATTTGTCTGTGTTACAAAGTATTGGCACATTGACCTTCATTAATCAAAACATTGAGTACAGGAGACGGGATGTTATGTTGAGAACTAATTTGGAGTATAGTGTGCAATTTTGATCACCTCCATAAAGGAAAGATGTAAGTATAATTGAAAAAAGTACAGAGAAAGTTTACAAAGATGTCGCCAGGTCTGGAGCACTCAAGTTATAAGAACAAAATCAATAGGTTAGGGCTATATTCCTTTGGACCATGGAAAACGGAGAGGAGATTTGATAGAGGTATACAGAATTATGAAGGATATATAGGGTCTGTGTAATCTGGCTTTTCCCACTGAGGCTGGGTGGGACTGCAACCAGAGGTCATGGGTTAAGGGTGGAAGAGAACATGGTGAGGAACATCTTCACTCAGAAAATCATGAGAGTGTGGAACAAGCTGCCAGCACAAGTGGTGCATGTGAGCTAATTTTGAATGTTTCAGCAGTTTAGATAGGTACATTAATGGTAGGGGTATGGAATGCTATGGTCCTGGTGCAGGGCAAAGGCAGTTTAAATGGTTCAGCATCAACCAGTTTCTGTGCTGTACTTTTCTATGACTTTATGACTCCGCCTGAGATGTGATCTTGGATGAGCTGAGCATCATGGGGAAGAAAGATCTACATTCAATATCCTGTACCTACTAAAGTGGCCACTGAGTGTCTGCTCATGGTCTTCTGCTTCTGTAGCCCATCCACTTCAAGGTTCAACCCGTTGTGCATTCAGAGATGCTTTTCTGCACACTGCTGTTGTAACGCGTGGCTATTTGAGTTACTGTCATCATCCTATCATAGTCCTGGGAAAGTACAGCACAGAAACAAGCCCCTTGGCCCATGCCTAAACCATTTAAACTGCCTACTCCCATTGACCTAGCTCTCCATACCCTTTCTATCCATGTGCCTATCCTAACTTCTCATGAACATTGAAATCAGGCTCCCATGCACCACTTGTGCTGGCCACGCATTCCACACTCTCAAGGCCCTCCGAGTGAAGACATTTCCCTCACGTTTCCCTTAAACTTTTCACTATTCACCCTAAGCCCATGACCTCCGGTTATAGACCCACCCAAGCTCTGTGGAAAAAGCTACTTGCATTTACCAGATCTATACCATTCATAATTTTATATATCTCTATTAAATCTCTTCGCAGCTTGAACCAGTCTGGCCATTCTCCTCTGATCTTTCCCAGTAACAAGGCATTTTGGCCCACAGAACTGTCACTCACCGTAAGTTTCCTCACACCATTTTCTATAACTCTAGAGACAGAAAATCCCAGGAGATCAGCAGTTTCTGAGATACTCGAGCCCACCCCATCTGGCACCAACAATCATTCCACAGTCAAAGTCACTTTGATCAGATTTCATCCCCATTCTGATGTTTGCTCTGAACAACAACTGAACCTCTTGACCACGTCTGCATGCTTTTATGTATTGAATTGCTGCCTCATGATTGGCTGATCAGATATTTGTATTAACGAGCTGGTGTACCTAATAAAGAGGCCACTAAGTGTATTTCTGCTGGAATCTCGGCAGAAGCCATTTACCCAGGCACTTCTCGCCTGAGGTAGGAAGGTGTGTGCAAATGGACCCCTCTGGAGTACACAGGGACTTGAGGAGCAAGCTGATTACCCATAAATACAGCGTAACAAAACAATGTTACTCCAGGGCCAGGATGCAAAACACAGTACCAACAGCAAAAGGCACATAAAACATATATAAGATAGCATATCAGATACCAGTAAAGTATTACCATACAAAAAATAAAGTCCGAGTCGCTGAGTCCCTGGATGTTGCAGAAATCTGCAGTCGACCACAATACAGTTTGTCTTCTGCTCAGCGAATAATGGAGGGCAGCACCAGCACCATCATGGATGCTGCGTCACACAGCCTCCAGCACCCACTCCGAAGTCTTCTCCCAGAAGGTTGAAAACAGGGAACACTGTGGCTTGAGGCCTAATCTTTGCTACGACTGAAGGAGTTAGAGCTGGTAGAATCTGCCTAACTTGCTGAGTTCTACTACCTGCTCTCTCCTGCTCTCCATAATCCTGGTCTCATCCCTCCACAGTCTGCCCCAACACCACAACCCTCCTGTCCTGCACTCCATCTCCCCCTTCAGATTCAGATTTATTTATCACATGTACACCAAAACATACAGTGAAATATATCATTTGTATTAACAATCAAAGGGCCCACAAGGGTTGTCGCATATTCTGGCACCAACTTAGCAAGCCTACTAATTTGTGCAGTCACTCAAGTATTGCATGACGTTCTCCTAAGGGGCCATTTCTTTAATGGAGAATGCCTGTGCGTGACTTTTCTTTAATGTGGGAAGCCACCACACAGTCCTTGACAGATCAGTGTCAGGGTGCAGTGGCATGGAGTGCAAAGTGACTGTGGACCCTGCACTGTTGTAGCCTTCCTCCATCTTCACTGCCGTTGTGATGTGTCATTATCTTCTGTCAGCTCCACCACGGAGGTATTGGTTAGATCACTCTTTGTCTGGTACCTTCCCCCTTGACCTTACCGCCATGGGTGATTGTTGTGTATTTAATATTTCAGTAATAACACCAACATATGCCACGAAATTCATTAACTCAGTGGTAGCAGTACAATGCAATACCTGGTAATATGGAAAAAAAGAGAAGTAAATGAATTATAGTAATAATATGTGTATACTAAATTGTTAAATTAAAAATAGTCCAAGAACAGAAATAATAAAAGTGAGATAGTGTTCATGAATTCAATGTCCATTTAGGAACTGGATGGCAGAGAGGAAGAAGCTGTCCCTGAATTGTTGAGTGTGTGTCTCCTTGCTGATGGTAACAATGAGAAGAGGGCATGCCCTGAGTCATGGGGGTCCTTAATGATGGACGCCGCCTTTCTGAAGCACAGCCCTTTGATGATGTCTTTGATACTATGGAGGCTAGTACCCAAGATGGAGCTGACTGCTTTTATCACTTTCTGTAGTTTCTTTCGATCCTGTGCAGTAGCATCCACCACAGCCCACCATCCCCCCCCCCCATACCAGATGGTGATGCAGCCTGTCAGAACGCTCCCCACAGTGTATCTGTGTCATGGACCGGTCCGAGGTCCGCATTCTGGTTCACGGTCCGGTCCGTGGACTCCGGACACCGGGTCCTCCAGCTGTCCTTTGTTTCGGTTAGACTTAATCATAAGCACCTGATGCTCATCTTGAGGTTGGGAATATAAGTGGCCCTGGGAGTGAGTGTGGTTGGGGGGTTGTTTTGTCAAGATTTTCTAGGAGCAAGTGGCTGGTGTAAGGCTAGAATGGCCACTTACCATCTTTAGGCTGTGTTGGAGAACCATTGCTTCTTGGAGCCTTGCTGTCAGTAGTTGGAGCTGTCATTGTGGTATGGATTTGGCAGTTTCCCAGGCCAGCTGGGTGGCCATCAGCCACTCTGAGCTAGGTAGGGATCTGGCTGTTTCTGTAGCCAGCCAAGGTTGCTGGCTGTAACTGTGACTTGGAACAACCCTGATGCAGAGATGGAACTGTCTGTTGTTCTTTGGTGTTTGTCTCTTCCTGTCCTTGCCTGTGGGGTAAGTCTGGCTGTTCTACTGTTGCCCTGTGGGGGGAATCTGTTTTGTCTTTGCCTCTGTTGAGTAAGTCAGGCTGTTCTGCTGTTACCTGATTGATAGACCTGCCCCACCTTGGTGTGGAGTGAAAGTTGAGTCCTGGCTCTGTCTATGTACTGTCCAGTCTCATGTTAGTGTCTTGTTAATGAGTCCCAGCTTATCAAAGGAGAAGTCTGGGCTTGATGTTGTTGTACAGTTCCTAGTCTGCCTCCAAGCTCCAGCCTCTGAGTTATGCAAGCCTCAAGAACCTGGCCTCATCATGTCTTCATCTGGTTTAGGGGCCTGAGCCTGAGTCAAAACCCAAGTTTTGGGTCCTAGTACCAGTCTTGGGCTTGGAGTCCACTCCCAGGCTCCTTGTTCCTGGTCCTGCTTCCCCAGCCCTGTCTGTGACCTGTCCTGTCCTGTTCCTGGGACTTCAGTGTCTGTCCTGCATTTGTGTCCATTCTCAATGCCCCCCTTTATGACAATCTGTAGAAGTTTTTGAGTGTTTCAGGTGACAGACTAAATCTCTGCAAACTCCTAATGTAATATAGCCACTGTCTTGCCTTGTTTATAACTGCATTGATATATTAGAACCGGGTTAGATCCTCAGAGATCTTGATAGCCAGGAACTTGAAGCTGCTCACTCTCTCCACTTCTGACCCCTCTATGAGGAGTGGTTTGTATTCCCTCGTCTTATGCTTTCTGAAGTCCACAATCAGCTCTTTGGTCTTAATGACCCCATTCAACTAACTGGTGTATCTGGCTCCAACACTCACTTTTGTCACCATCTGAAATTTTGCCAACAATAGTTGTGTCATCAGCAAATTTATAGGTGGCATTTGAGCTGTGCATAGCCACACGGTCAAGGCTATAGAGAGAGTAGAGCAGTGGGCTAAGTGCACACCCCTGTGGAATGTTGGTGTTAATTGTCAGCGAGGTGGAGATGTTATTTCCAATCCAAACAGATAGTGGTTTTGGAATTACAGAAGCCCAGGTTCCGCAGTTTATCAATTAGGAATGTTGGTGTATCAACAAACAGTATCTTGACATAGTGTAGGCGTTTGTATTGTCTAGATGTGTGAAGAGCCATTGAGATTACATCTACCATAGATAGACCTACTGTGGCGATAGGTAAATTGCTGTGGGTCCAGGTCCTTGCTGAGGCAGTCGTTGATTCTGGCCATGACCACCCACTCAAAGCATTTCATTACTGTAGATGTGATGTATATATATATCTTGATTAACCATTCTTGTTTGTTTAAATAATACATTATGGGTTATATGTATAAATGCGAGAATTGCATACGTCATCACACTACCACGTGAAACATGCAGACCTGGCTTAAAGTAAACATGAAGTTAGACTCACACTTTGGACTCCTGTGTTTTCCTTTGAATTAGTTTAATGTTTTGAAGTTACAGTAGCAATGAGGTATTTTTAAAACAAACCTAAGGCAGTTAACGACCTGTTAAAGTGCAGCAAGACATTCGAACTTAAAAAAAGCGCAGTGAGGAATGGTGAGTAAAAATACACAGCTCAGCGCAAACTATCAAATTTAAAAAGGAAGTAAATGGAAGAATTCACAGGTTCATAAAGAGTGAATACCCAGTGATAATACTCATTAAAAAAGCAGAAATGGCTGGCTAAATTGGAAAGATTGATGCGTTTAATTGCTCAATGGGTAACTGGCTCATGTATACTAAACTAGTTCTGAAACAAATGAAATAACCAATCAGAAACAAGTACCAATTTTAGCTGAGTGCTTTGGGTTTAAAAGAATACAGTTTGCTTCAAAGCTTAGCTGCTGCAACCAACCAGCAGAAATAAGCTTTGCTGATATTATGAAAGTAACGTAGGGACATTTAGAACCAAAACCATTGTTGATTGCAGAACACTTTAGGCTTCATAAGTGGAATCAAAAGGAAGAGGAGTTCATTTCAGTGTTCGTGGCTGAATAGAAGGGATTCTCTGAGTATTGTCAATCTTGTTAATGAGCTTAGTGATGCACTGAGGGATCGTTTAGTTTATGGAATCTTACAGGAAAGCATTCAAAAGCAGCTCCTAACTGAAACACAGCTTACATTTAAAAGAGCAGTTGAAATCACTGTATCAATGGAAACAGTAGACAGAGCCACAACTAAATTGCAGTAAAAAATGAAAGTGAGCGTTAACAAAACCATAACATCTAAACAGAATCTTGGTTGGTTGAACAAATTATATTATCATTGTGATATGGGCTCACATACACCACACCAACGTAGGTTTGAAGGCAAAACTTGCATAAAATGCAACAAAGCAGGACACATACAAAGAGCGTGTCAGGCAGACAAAAATGTGTGGGCTTCACAGAGGAGAGAGAAAGTTTAAAAACTCAAGTTCCAGTTTCAAAAAGAGCATTAATCTGCATGCTGCTGATTGAAAAATTGGATAACAACGAAAGTAACACAACACTGGCAACCCTTGAGATTTACAATGAGCAAACTAACAATAGACAAGCAATATGGCTTGCATCAGAAGTAAATGATAAATAAATTAAAATGGAATTGAACAGTGTTTCAGTCTTTCCAGAAAATGACTTTGAATGGCATTTCAAAGATCCTGAACTGAAGCCTACAGATATCCAGCTAAGACCCTACAGGTATACTGGAGAACAGAAAACTCCTATAGGAATGACATTGGTATCTGTGAAATACAACAATCAACAAGTCACATTAGGACTCTATGTGGTTAAAAACCAGAGGACAAGCATCTGAGCCAGCTACACCCTGTTGGAGATCCACGCACAATTTGCACGCCACGTCCCCTACAATGAAGCCGTCTGACAGGTGTTGTATCACGCCACAGCAGTGTTCAAAGACAGCATCAGAAAACTCAAACACATTGGGGTTAAATGAAAGTGCTGCATCCAAGTTATGCGAAGCTCATTCGGTTCTTTATACCATCCGTGATAAAGTGGCCAGTGAGCTCGATCGCATGGAAGCTGAAGGAATTCTTTCCAAGGTTGAGTGGAGTCCATGGGCAATGACAATGGTCCCAGTAGCCCAGAAGAACAGGTCTGTCGGGATCTGTTGTAATTTTGAGGCCAACCCATTTCTGCAGGTAGGTCAACGCCTGGGATAGAGGATAACTTTGCAAACTTTTTGGGAGGGAAGCACACAGCAAAGTGGACATAGCTGAGAGCTACCTTCAGATGGAGATGGAAAAAGAGTCCAAAATGTTTCTCAAGGGGCTTTATTGCAATGAAGTTAGACTCACATTTCAGACCCTCATGTCTTCCTTTGAATTAATATTTTGAAGCTATAAAACATAACATAATAGGAGGCATCACTCTCAGGATCTCAGAAACTGGATCTGAATCTGGTTTAATATCACTGGCATATGCCGTTTGTTGTTTTGCTGCAGCAGTACATTGCAATGCATAATAATCAACACTATAAATTACAATGTATGTATTGACGGTGATTATGTGGTAGAACTCAGCCTGCAGTTTGAGAGTGAGAAGGTAAAGTCAGGTGTATCAATATTACAGTGACGTAAAGGGAATTACAGAGGTGCAAGAGAGGAGCTGGCCAAAGTTTGGTGAGGACAGTTTAGAGAATTGTGAGCAATTTTGGTCACC
The DNA here is from genome assembly GCF_030144855.1 of Hypanus sabinus. Classification (NCBI taxonomy): domain Eukaryota; kingdom Metazoa; phylum Chordata; class Chondrichthyes; order Myliobatiformes; family Dasyatidae; genus Hypanus; species Hypanus sabinus. The sequence goes on along the minus strand of NC_082708.1, from coordinate 188,101,433 downwards.
TACCTACAGGAAAGATGTAAATACAGTTTTAAAAAAAAGTACAGAGAAAATTTACAAGCATGTTGCCTTGTCTGGTGGACTTGTGTTATAAGGAAATATTTGAATAGGTTAGGAATTTTGGAAGCCTGAGGGGAGATTTGAGAGAGGTGTACAAAGTTATGAGGGGTATGGATAGGGTAAGTGCAAGCAGGCTTTTTCCACTGAGGTCATGGGTTAGGAGAGAAAGGTGAAAAGTTTAAGGGGAACATGAAGGGAAACTTCTTCACTCAGAGGGTGATGTGAGTGTGGATCGAGCTGCCCGTGGAAGTGGTGCATGCGAGCTCGATTTCAATGCTTAAGAGAAACTGAGCATTCCAAGAAAGAATGTGCTGTCATCAGAGACAGTCTAGAGAGATTTCTGTCTCTATGACTCTTGATCGGACAGCCCTTTCATCCTGGGAATTAACTGTTATGTCTCTTCTGAGCAGTCTCCAGTGCCAGTATATCCTTAGGTAAGGGGAGCAAAACTGCACAGTCTTCCAGATTATTAGATTAGATTAGATTAGATTAGATTCAGTTCAATTTTAAATTTGATTAGGAGGTTTGTAGATAGCATACATGCAAGCAGGCTTTTTCCATTGAGGCTGAATGAGACTAGAACTAGAGGTCATGGGTTAAGGGTGAGAGGTGAAATGTTTAAGGGGAACATGAGGGGGAACTTCATCACTCAGAAGGTGGTGACAGTGTGGAATGAGCTGCTGGCATAAGTGGATGATGCGGGCTTGATTTGAACATTAAAAAGAAATTTGGATGGGTATGTGAGTGGAGGACTGTTGTCCAGGAGCAGCCTAATGAGACTAGGCAGATTAATGGTCCAGCATAAAGGGCCTGTTTCTGTGCTGTAGTGTTCAGTGACTCTGACTCTAAGATAGATGGTGAGAGGCTTTTCCCGAGGTAGGAGTGTCCAAAAGGAGTGAATTAGGGCAAAGGAGAAAATTTAATGGGGTTCTTCAGGGGCAACTGTGCCATGCAGGGAGTGATGGAACGAGCAGCCATAAGAAGAGGCTCAGAAAGAAGCATTTCAAACTGAAGTACCCGCAGTCCATTTCCCTGCCTGATCCACTGAGTGGCTCCAGCGCTTTGTGTGTGGGTTCATGGTTAGATTCACCATTGCTTAATGTCATTTCAAGATCAAGTTTAATTGTCAATGCTGAAGGAACTCAACAGGCCAGGCAGCATGTATGGAAAGGAGTAAACAGTCGACGTTTTGTCCCAAAACTGTCCACTCTTTTCCATAGATGCTGCCCGGTCTTTTGAGTTCCTCCGACATTTTGTGTGTGCTCCGAGTGCCCTGTCATGACCTGCAGATTGATGGTGCATGGATGTTTGTTGGCAAGAACAAGCCCGCAGCAGTCTGCTCATCACGGTGTAGTGCAGCTGCAGGCAAACATAAGTGTAAAGGGAAACAAAATAATTGTTCCTTCAGATCCAATGCAGAGCTAAAAACACACAATAGGAAAGGTTTAGGAAGATGTAAACCTAACAAAATGGCACAAGCTCAGATGCGCATCTTGATCAACACTGACGAGTTGGGCCAAAGGTTGTTAGACTTCTGAGTCTCCGGGCCTAGGGCCCTCCTCCTGTCTTCTTAGTCCTTTTGTTCTTAAAAGCAAGGATGCAATGCTAAAGTTTTATTGGAGAGAGTCTGGAGGAGGTTCACGAAAATGATCCTGGGAATGAAAAGCTTAATGTATGTGCCGTGAATAAATGCATTATTTGTTAATTTATTGGTGGTAATCTTACTTTATGTGTTGTGTGTACTGTGCTCTGCATTGTGATATGGAGGAACAATCTTTCATTTGGCAGTATACATGTGTGCAGTCGAATGACAATAAACTTGAGCCTGATAGGTTGGGCTACATTTGAATTATTGTGAACAGTTTTGGTCTCTGAAAGGATTTGTTGGCATTGGCGAGGGTTCAGAGGAGGTTCATGAGAATGATTCCAGGAATGAAAGGGTTAACATTTGAGGAGCGTTTGACTTCTCTGGATCGGTAGCTGCTGGAGTTCAGAAGAATGAGGGGGAATCTCATTGAAATCACCCGAATATCGAAAAGTCCAGATAGAATGGACATGGAATGGTTGTTTCCAATGGAAGCATCTAGAACTAGAAGGCATAACCTCAAAATACAAGGACATCCCTTTAGAACAGATATAAGGTGGAATTTTGTTAGCCAGAGGGTAGTGAACTCTGGAATAAATTGGCACAGACAGCTGTGGAGGCCAAGCCAATGGATATATTTAAACCAGAAGATAATAGGTTCTTGATTAGTCTGGGCATCAAAGGTTACAGGAAGAAGGCAGAGTGGGATTGAGAGGGAAAGTAAATCAGCCATGATGGAATGGCAGAGCAGACTTGATGGGCTGAATGGCCTAATTCTGCTCCTATATCATATGGTTTTTTCAAGATGGATCTACCCATCCCAACTGGGAAGAAGACCAATACGCTATTAATGGGTGAACAAAATATTTACAGGCAGAAGGAAAACCAAAGAAAATCTCAGAATTTCACCATAAGGTTATGACACCCTATTTTAGGAAGGATGCCAAGGCTTTGAATAAGATGCAGAGGAGGTTTACCAGGATGTTGTCTGGATTGTGTTGGTGGATAAGGCATCGGTCTACTGATCTGAAGGTCACTGGTTCAGCTGAGGCAGTTGTGCGACGTCACCGGTGCCAAGCTGCTTGGGTCCTAGTGCCCTTCCCTTGGACAACATCGGTGGCGTGGAGAGGGGAAGGCTTGCAGCTTGGGCAACTGCCGGTCTCCCATACAACCCTGCCCGGGCCTGCGCCCTGGAAACCTTCCAAGGTGCAAATCCATGGTCTCACGAGACTAACGGAAGCCTACTATGTCTGGATTAGAGGTCATGTAACTATAACAAGAGGCTGGACAAACTTGGGTTGTTTTCTCTGGAGTGTTGGAGACTGAGGGGAGATCTGGTTTAGTTTTATAAGGTTATGAGAGGCATAGATTGAGTAGACAGACAATATCTTTTTCCCAGAGTTGAAATGTCTAATACCAGAGGGCATGCATTTAAAGTGAGGGGGGTAAGTTCAAAGGCGACGTGAGGGCCAAGTTTTTTATTCAGAGCAGTGGGTGTCTGGAATGCACTGCCTAGGGCGGTATGGGAAGAATAACTTAGTTTAGTTAGCCATTTGATTACAACTTCAATTGGTTCGGCATAATATTATGGGCTGGTGGGCCTGTTCCTTTGCAGTGCTGTTCTGTGTTCGAAATTTACTGGGGCTTTGGATGCGAAAGGGAAGGAAGACTGGAAGCGATGCCTTCGACAGCCACATAAATCTCGGTTCGGTTAGGGAAGGTGTTCCATTAAAATCGAGCAGCAGCTTTAACCATCTGTCTGGAGGCACATTAAGCACAAGGGAGGAGCAGCAGACACAAGCTGTTTGCCCTTGTTGGGCCTGGTGGGCGTGAATCTGACGCCCATGTTGATGAAACCTGGTTTGGTTCCCCTAACGCAACGGGACCTCTGGCTTCTGACCAGAGACTGAGAAGTTAATAACTTGCATTGGTACTGTGCTAGTTAACCTGACTGCCCTCTGGTGAGGTATTCAGCCAAGACGCCAGCTGCTTCTTCAGGCTGACTTTCATTATAACCACCGATGCTGTTAATCACATCTCTTTATGTGGCTAAACAGGAGGTGGCCTCGGGAATTTAGGAGTTGAGGAGGTCTTTTAAGTCTGTTTGAACATTCTGCTGTGGGTGAGGTCATTGTTGGTCTGCCCTCTGATTCCCAATTTCCCCACGGTTACCAGCAATCTTAGCAACAGTTTCAAAGAGAGTTTCAAACCCTGCCGCCCACCCTCTGTGTGAAGAGGTGTTTCTGAAATTCAGTCCTGATAATCTGACTTCAACTGCAAACCCTGCAACTCTGTTCCATTTGGACCTTTAATAGTCAGGTTTTTCTGTCAGGATCTCATATTCTTTACGCACAGAGTGGTGGGTGCGTCAATGTCTTACCAGGGTGGTGGAAGAGGCAGTTACATTGGGGCATTTAAGAGGCTCTCAGGTAGGCACGTGGATGATAGGAAACTGGAGAGTTATGTAGGAGGGAAGGGTTATATTGATCATAGAAAAGATTAAAATGTTGGCACAACATTTTGGGCCGAAGGGACTGTACTGTGTATTATTGTTCCATGTTCCCATCAGGAATAGTTTCCAACCACCCCACTGTAAAATATGGATCTATTTCTTTTAGAGTAAAAACCTTTCCCCCCCCCCCCCGCCCCCCAGCTCTATATATTGATCTGTTGTCTACACATGTGAATTGTTATTTCTGTTTCTGGCTGCAATGCAAATACACCAGTTAAAGCCATCTCCCGCATGGTGCTTTTATTTAATGCATATGTAGTTGTGCACAGACACAACAAATTTGTGACGAGTGTGAACCTGAATGTCAGAAAATATCAGAAACTGCACCAACAGCTACGGGGCAAAACAGAGTTGAACAGCAAGAGAAAGTCATCACAGACAGTAACAAAGGAATGTGTGAGCGACAGTGAAAGACGTGCTGAATTTAAAGTGACAGTAATGTGGTGATGGCTTCAGTCAGGAAAGCTGATGAATTTGATAGCGCTATTGAAGGCTGGGAGTTATATGTCAAGACCTTGGAACTGTCCCGTAACATGGAGGAGCAAAAGAAAGCCCTTACGCTTCTTAGCTTAATGGGTCCAAGAACGTACAGTCTCTTGCACAACTTAGTTAGCCCTGCAAAGCCAGCAAGCAAGACCTTCGATGAAATTGTTAGTTTTACAAAATCACTTGAGCCCTAAATACCGATAATACCTGAGAGATTTAGATTTTACAAAAGGTACTAGTCAGAAGATGAAAGCCTTTCTGAATACATTGCAGAACTGTGCAAAATTTCCCAGTACTGTAACCATATAACAATTACAGCACAGAAACAGGCCATCTCGGCCCTTCTAGTCCGTGCTGAATGCTTACTCTCACCTCGTCCCACTGACCCGCACTCAGCTCATAACCCTCCATTCCTTTCCTGTCCATATACCCATCCAACTTTTTAGCTTTATATATAACATAAAGTATTATTTTTTTAAAGTAAAGTAAAGTAAAATTTTTTTACTTTATATAGTAACTTTAGAGATGGCATTAAGGGACCGGCTTGGATGTGGCATGCATAGTCAAAGCACTCAAATGAGGCTACTGGCAGAAAGAGACCTAACCTAAGAACAGGTATGGAATTGGAATATAGTTAGTGATTGCAGCAAAGGATGCAGCAGTAATATAGAAAAGGTTGGAAAGCGAAATGCATAAAATGTCCCAGGATGGTGCAAAAAGCCAAAAAAATACTATCGATGTGGCAAATCCTCCCACGCTGCAAATGACTGTTGGATCAAAGAAAAAATCTGCATAGTGTCACAGACAAGGTTACATAGAGAGAGTGTGCAAGGCAGACAGAAAACACAACCGAGTGACAAGCACAAAACTAAGCAAATGCATAAAGCTACTGAATGTGAAACAGAATCAGACAAGACAGAGTCTGACAAAGATGAACTGTTATGCCTAGAATTGCGTAGTATAACTGAAGAAGATTCAAAAATCATCTGGATCACAATAGATGTGTCTGGTGTAAAACTGAAAATGGAGCTGGATACAGGGTCAGCTTTGTCAATAATTCCAGAGGCTGACTACAACAGTTTGCTTTCTAAGGTACCATTAGAGAAGACCTCAGTGATGCTAAAGACTTACACAGGAGGAAAATGTGTTTCCCAAAGGCAAACTGAAAGTAAATGTAACATATGGAGGCCAAACACAACAGATAGAGCTTTATGCATTTATAAGTGGAGGGCTAGCACTTTTCAGATGAGTGTGGTCAAGGGAAATTCAACTAGACTGGCACTCAATCAAAGCTTTCAATGTGACATCAACAGGGAATGGCAGCCCAAATAGTAGCACTAACCAGAGACTGGCACAGCTGCTTAATGCTAATGAGAAGGTGCTTAATAAAGGGGTTGGTAAACTCAAAAGCATGAAGGCCAGAAATGAACTGGATGAAACAGCAACACCAAGGTTCTATAAAGCATGTCCAGTGTCTTATGCACTATATCCTAAAATAGATGCTGAACTGCAGAGCTTGGAGGTATCTGGAATTATCTCTAAGGCTGAGTGGAGCAATTGGGCCATGTCCATTGTCCCAGTGATCAAGAAAGGGAAAGCCAGAGACACTCACATATGTTTGGTTTTTAAGGTGTGCATCAACCCAGTACTGCGTACTGCCCTGCCACAAATAGAAGACATATTTGCACCTTTGGCAGGTGGGGCATGGTTGTCACAAGCCAATCTGCAAATTAATCAACACAATCACAAGGGACTGTTCCAGTATAATCATCTCATCTTTGGCATCTTGAACCAGGTGCTCAAAGATATCCCAGGAACACAGTGTTACCTTGATGCCATCATCGTGACTGACAAAAATCATGAAGCGCACCTCCAGAGCCTTGGCTGAGTGAGTATGGTCTGCGTGCAAAGAGAGAAAAATTTGAGTTTTTTCAAGAATGGAATCTCACATTGTGGACATGTCATTGACAAGTATTGCTCACATAAGTGACAAGAGAAGATTGAAGCAGTGCTACAGGCACCCAAACTGGAAAATGTACTACAACTCGGATCATACTTGTAAACTATTACCAACAGTTTCTTCCAAACTTTGCTACAGTGCTGCATCCATTGAATGCCTTGCGGAGACAGGAGCAAAGTGGGAATGGTCGGAAAGATGTGAAACAGCTTTCAAGGAAACAAAGAGACTAATAATATCCAATGTACTGCTCACCCAATATGACCCATCCCTGCCCATCAGACTGGCATGCGATGCATCCCCTTATGGCATTGGTGCCATTTTGTCACACCTTATGAAAGATGGATCTGAACCTCCGATTGCGTTTGCTTCAAGATCACTGATGAGTGCAGAACCCAACTACGTACAGATCGATCAAGAGGCCCTTAGTCTAGTATGGGGAATAAAGAAGTTCAATCACCACCTCTACAAGATAAAACTTTACACTATTGACAGATCACCAGGCCCTTGGGTCTATTTTGAATCTCAGGAAGGGAATTCCAGTGATGACTGCTGCCCGATTACAACGTTGGGACTATTCCTAGGAGCGCACTTTTATGACAGAGAGTTCAAAGTACCAAACAACACAGCAACACTGATGGCTTGTGACGTTTTCCACTATTGGCAATTGAAGAAGTAAAATCTTCATACTGTGACCCAGTAGAAGTGCCCCACACCTCATTGCTGGATCAGTTGCGGTAACAAATCCCGAAACACAAAGAGAAACAAGGAATGACCCGACATTGTCAGAAGTCTATGACATCACTATGGCCAGCTCATGGTAACCCTATGTTTCCAGAGTTCTCAGAGACGATTGCCGTTATGTCAAAGAATGCTGATCTGTCAATCTTGTGTTGTGGTTCCCTGTAAACTGTGCACCAGAGTGTTAGGAAATCTGCATGGAGGATACTTGGGTACAAACAAGATGAAGGGGCTCACTTGGAGCTACATGTGGTGGCCAGGAATAGATGTACAGATTGAAGACTTGGCCAAAAACTGTTCAGGAAGACAAAAAGTTCACAATGCACTTCCAAAGGCACCATTACACCCCTGGGAGTGGCTGTCTTCACCATGGCAAGGAGTGCAGATTGACTTTGCTGGGCCATTCATGGACTCCATGTTTCTGATTGCTGTGGATGCTCATTTGAAGTAGCCGTGGGTCATACCAATGAAGTCAACCACCTCAGCAAAGACTTTTTCTGCCCTGATGACTAACTTTGCCAAAAAAGGCTTACCAGAACAAATAGTGAGTGGCACCAGACCCAATACATGTCGGAAGAATTCAGGTTGTCCATGATGAAAAATGGCATCAGACTTTTCAAGTCAGCTTCTCACCACCCAGCAAAGAATGGGTTAACTAAAAGGTTTATCCAGGCTTTCAAGGGATCCAGTAAAGCTATAGACAAGGAGGACATTTCTTTGCAGCACAAGATAGACAACTTCCTTTTTGTGTATTAGAATTCTCCATGTGACAACAAATCAAACACCTGCAGTGCTGTTCAGGGGCAGGACTCTGAGACCTCACATAGACCTCCTGAAACCAGATCTACAGAGGGAAGTACAGAGTAAGCAGTTCAGTCAGTTGCCAAATGAAGCAACAAAGAGCTTCGAGATTGGACAGGAAATCTTAGCACATGATTACAGAAAAATCAAGAGGACACCCGGTAGGATAGCTGCAAGGACTGGACCACTGATGTACACAGTGGATGTTTGAGATCAGACATGGAGATGTCACGTGGACCAGATGCTGGATGCTCAACCGAAGAGCAGACCCGAGCGATTTGCATCCAACAAGATGGACACATTACAGCTGCCGGACTTACTTCTCAGTGATGATGTCACTGTCAGCAACGTGACGCCGGAAACCAAAGATGTTGTCCTAGACAAGACACCGGCCAAACCTAATGCCACTCCACAGGTCCAGAGGTGCTATCCTGAAAAAAACAGAGCACCACCCAAAAGACTGAACCTTTAGAACTGTGAAGTTGAGCTGGTAGTGTGAAAGCATGTTCATTTGGAATATGGATCTATGAAAGGGAAATTAAATATTTTGTATATATACTGTCTATGTTGAATTAATCTAAAGGGGGAACAAGTGTAATGTAAGGATCTACTTTGAGAGCAATGACCCCCACCCCAGCACTTTGTATTGATCTGTTTTTTGCACATGCATATTGTTTCCTCTCTCTCTCTCTCTCTCATTGCAATATGAATATGTTACCCTTGTGCCTGCTTTTATTTAATCAATATGTAGTTGTGCACAGACACAACACGCATCATGTTTGATATTGAGAAGACCTTGATCCAAGCACTAAATTGCATTCAAATCTAGGTTTGTGTTCCCTCGGATTTGAGATCTTCCTGTGGACACTGATCCATTGAAACAAGAGCAAAGACTCAGCCAGGCAGACCCCAGTAGCTAGTCACAGTTAGACAGCATGAAATCAAAGCCCTCAGCCAAGTGTCTCTGTGCTGAACAAGTTACCTGAGTAAGAACATAGAACAGTACAGCACAGTCCAGGCCATTTGGCCCACAATGACCTACTCTCAGATTAATCTAACCTTCCCCTCCCGCATAACACTCTATTTTTCTTTCATCCATTCAAGATTGCTTAATGTCATTTCCAGTACACAAGTGTGAAGGAGAATGAAATAATTGTTACTACAGGAAAACACAAGATAAAAAGCACAATAAGCATCCGTTAGTCTCGAGAGACCAGGGATTTACGCCTTGGAAAGTTTCCAGGGCGCAGGCCTGGGCAAGGTTGTATGAAAGACCGACAGTGCCCATGCTGCGTCTCCCCTCTCCACGCCACCGATGTTGCCCAAGGGAAGGGCAAGGGCCGATACAGCTTGACACCGGTGTTGTCGCAGAGCAATGTGTGGTTAAGTGCCTTACTCAGGGATACAACACGCTGCTTCAGCTGAGGCTTGAACTAGCTACCTTCAGATCACTAGACCAACACCTTAACCACTTGGCCATGCGCCAACACTAAAAAGCACAATAATAAATAAATACACAGATTCAATGTATGTCCATAAAGTGATGTCTGGCACAGGAGTGGCTGTACATAAGGTGACTGACAGGAAATGATAAAGTGGTGGTGGTGTGGAGGGGGAGGCAGGTGGGTGGAGGTGTTGATCAGCCTTACTGCTTGGGAAAAGTAACTGTTTTTGAGTCTGGTGGTCCTGGCGTGGATGTAGTGTAGACTCCTCACTGACTACCTGTTGTGGAGCCCACCGTGGTGCAGTTTCCATCCCAAGCAGTGATCCAGCTTGTTAGGATGCTCTGTTAACCTACCTCTGACAGTCCCCCTTATCCTTTACTCCAATCGCTTCTTCCGCAGCCTCTCCATCTTTCTCCAAACTCTCTCTCTCTCTCCCTTTCACCTCCCTTCTTGCTCCCTTTTTCTTCATTCCATATGGACATTCCTTAGGGCACATTTGGAATACTAAGTACAGTTCTGATCACTGCATTACAGGAAGAATGTGGAGACGAGGAACACAGAGCACAGTGCAGGCCCTTCTGTCCACGATACTGTGCTGACTCCTTAATCTACTCCAATATCAATCCAACCATTTTTTTTCCACCTCACATTCCATCTTTCTATCATCCATGTGCCTATCTAAGAGGTTCTTAAATGACCCTGATGTACCCGCCTCTATCATAACTCTATCAGTGTATTCCACACACCCATCACTCTCAGTGTAAAAACAATTACCTCGGACATCTCTGGTATGCACTTTTCCAATTACTTTAAAGTTATGCCCCCTTGTATTAACCGCTTCCACCGGAGGAAAAGGTCTCTGTCTGTCTGCTCGATCTTTGCCTCTTATCATCTTGTACACCTCTATCAAGTCACCTCTCATCCTGCTTTGCAAAGCTCTAACTCGCTCAACCTATCCTCTTTATCCATGCTCCCTAATCCAGGCAACACCCCGGTGAATCTCCTCTGGTTCCTCTCTGAAACTTCCACATCCTTCCTACAATGAGTTGACCTGAACTGAACACAAAGTGTTCAGGTGAGAGGGGAAAGTTTTAAGAGCAACTTGAGGGGCACCTTTTTTACAGAAAGGCTGGTATCTAAGTGGAATGAATTGCCAGAGAAAGTTGTAGTGGCAGGTACATAGAACACAGAACCTTACAGCAGAGCTCAGAAGAGGTACACCAGGATGTTCCCTGTATTAGAAGGTTTGTGCTGTTAGGAGAGTTGAACAAACATATTTTTCCCCCCTCTGGAATGATGGAGGCCGAGGGGAAACCATAAAGAGGTTTAACAGATTCTGGAAGGCAGAGATAGGATGGCTGGTCAGAGACTTTCTCAGGGTGGACATGTCAAATGCTACAAGGATAGAGCCTTAAGGTTTGAGTGAAAAGTGTTAAAGAGATTTATCAGTAAACTGAGAGCAGTAGGTGCCTGGAACATGTTGCCAGGGATAGGTGCTGGAAGCAAATAGTATAGACGTGTTTAAAAGACATTTAAATAGGCAGGGAATGGGGTGATATGGACCATGTCGATGTATAATTTGACATTATGGTTGGCACATACATTGTGGGCCAAAGGGTCTGTTCTTTCACCGTCCTGTTCTATGTTCTGTTCTATTTGTCTCCCTCTCCACTCGTCACTCTCTTTCCCTCTCCACCACTGTCTCATTGGATTCACTCGGAACACTATTCACTTGCTTTTATCGTTTGCATGATTTGTTTTTTTTTCCTCTGTAGATTGAGTGTTTGACTTTTTTTTTGATTCTTTTGAGTTTCTTTGTTTTGTGTGTCTGTAAGGAGACAAATCTCAAGGTTGTATGTAGTATACATGCTTCGATAATAAATGTATTTTTAGCTTTGAATTTTGAACTTCCCTCTCTCCCTCTCTCTCTCTCCCCCTCTCCTTACCTCCCTCCATAGCAAGAATGCTGTACCAGAGGAACATCAGGGAACTTGTGTTTTTTTGTTTCACAGAATCTTAGTTAACTCGACAGTTCAGGTACAGCTTTTTCCTCTCTGCCATCTGATTTCTGAATGGACATTGAACCCAGAAACACTACATGTGAACACTACATCACTATGTTTTGAATTCCTATTTTTTTACACAACTTATTTGATGTACCTTTAAATATATATATTATAAATATATAATATACATCTAATTTACCTATTAAATATATATAATAATGTATAATATATATCTAGTTTACCTATTATATATTACAGTAATTCTGTTTTTTCTTTATTATTATGTATTGTATTGTACTGCTGCTGCAAAGTTAAGCAAATATCACATCATATGCCAGAGCTACTAAAGCTGATTCTGATTGCTTCTCTCTCTCTCTCTCTCCCCTGCCCTCTCCAAACCCCCATCTCTCCTCCATCACTCTCTATCAATCATTCCACCCCTCCACTAGTTGCCCCTGCCCCCCACCACACATTTCCCCTGCAGTCCCCTCTGGATCAAGGGCACTGGTGTACGAGCTCATGGTACAGATGTCCCTCGAGTGTGAACAGGTATTAGCAGCTCCAAAGAGGGCTATCTGCAGGGCCAAAGGTTAACGGTCTTCCTGTCGACTGCACGTGCTGTTGTTGTTTGAACCGACCCTTACTGAACTCCTGGGAATCAAGGCCTTTCATTTCTCCTTATTTCTGTTGCAGATTTCCTGATGTCAAACACTCCAAGGGAGAAGGTGTCTACATTCTGAGGGCTCTCCCCTCGAGTTGTTTCCACAGCTGTTTTATGCATCGAGATTCCATCCCTCCCAGACCCACTGAGATCCACAATAAAGTAACCAGTCCAGATCCTGCCACTAAAATCCAGCAATGGTATCCTGGACATCCATCCCAGGTTACCAGAGGCAAGCATTTACTTCCCCATACCATGCTCCCACTTGCGAAGGTGGGGGTGAGGTGTCTTTTTGCAGACCTTCCAGTGAACGTTAAATGCAAGAGATAGCTGTACTGTTCTACGTTCGATGTTCTATCTTAAAGATCAACCTAACCCATCCCTCTTTAAAAAGATTTCCTATCATCCAGTTGTTGTTTGGGGAGGACTTTGGGATCAATAACTACAACTGAATCAACTACAAGACAGGACTGGTCCCCAAGTTCAAGACCTAAACTAGGACAAGGCTAATTTAGATGGAATTGGTTTATTGTCACATGAACCGAAGTGCTGAGGTGGGAATACGCCACAGTTGACGCCGACTTCAATAAAACCTGTGTGACTTTATCAAGTTGGCCTGGTTAAAATTCCCCCAAATGATGGGGAAAGGTTCAGGGTCTCCTGTCTCATGCCCCATGGGGAAGGGTTCAGGGTCTGCTGTCTCGTGCCCGATGGGGAAGGGTTCAGGATCTCCTGTCTCGTGCCCGATGGGGAAGGGTTCAGGATCTCCTGTCTCGTGCCTGTCGATTACTTTGTTCAGCTTGTCTAAAGCCTGTTTGACAGTAGCCTGAGGTGGAATGTACACCGCCCCCAAAATGATCTCTGAAATCTCTCGTGGCAGGTAAAATGGACAGAAGGTATCCTGGATCTGGTGAGTTATATTGGGATGTCACCGACACACTGGTGCACCACGAGGTGTTGATCATGAGCCATACACCATTACCTCTGCTATTGAGGGACTCGATCGACCTACCCTGACTGTATTGTGAACCTGTCTTTTCCAATGACTGCGTCCCGCATGACAAAGAATAAGGAGTGTGAGGCAAAGGGGGAAAGGGTTTCCACAGATGACTGGGTAAATTGGATAGAAATCAACCACGTTTTTACTGCTCAATCAGATGTATAACCCACTGCTCTAGGCAACTCACCAGTCTGGGAGATTAGAACTGCTGTTTTTCACAAGTTGAAATAATTCATTGGGATCTTACACCTAAAACAAATAACTGCTCTCTAATAATTCACAACGCCGTTCAATCCTCATCTGTGCTCTGAAACCCAGTGACCGTAGACCAGGGGTCCACTGACCGCTCTCTCGATGGTATTGGTCATGGCATAGAAAAGGTTAGGAGCCCCTGCTATAGACTATAGGAGCAGATTTAGGACATTTGGCCCATCAAGTCTGTTCTGTCATTCCATCGTGGCTGATTATCCCTCTCAGCCCCATTCTGCTGCCTGTTCCTCAATAACCTTTGATGATCTTATGAATATTAACTACTTAAATGTGATGTAGAAGGACTAATTAATAAGAACATAGAACATAGAATAGTACAGCATATTACAGGCCCTTCGGCCCACAATGTTGTGCCGACCCTCAAACCCTGCCTCCCATATAACCCCCCCCCACCTTAAATTCCTCCATATACCTGTCTAATAATCTCTCAAACTTCACTAGTGTATCTGCCTCCACCACTGACTCAGGCAAGGCATTCCACGCACCAACCACTCTGAAAAATGAACTTCCCTCCCCTTACCTTAAAGCCGTGTCCTCTTGTACTGAGCAGTGGTGCCCTGGGGAAGAGGCGCTGGCTGTCCACTCTGTCTATTCCTCCTAATATCTTGTACACCTCTATCATGTCTCCTCTCATCCTCCTTCTCTCCAAAGAGTAAAGCCCTAACTCCCTTAATCTCTGATCATAACCCATACTCTCAGTACCCTTCCCAATGCTTCCACATCCTTCCCATAGTGAGGCAACCAGAACTGGACACAGTACTCCAAGTGTGGCCTAACTAGAGTTTTATAGAGCTGCATTATTACATCGTGTCTCTTAAACTCTATCCCTCGACTTATGAAAGCTAACACCCCATAAGATTTCTTAACTACCCTATCTACCAATGAAGCAACTTTCAGGGATCTGTGGACATGTACCCACAGATCCCTCTGCTCCTCCACACTACCAAGTATCCTGCCATTTACTTTGTACTCTGCCTTGGAGTTTGTCCTTCCAAAGTGTACCACCTCACACTTCTCCGGGTTGAACTCCATCTGCCACTTCTCAGCCCATTTCTGCATCCTATCAATGTCTCTCTGCAATCTTTGATAATCCTCTACACTATCTACAACACCACCAACCTTTGTGTCATCTGCAAATTTGCCAATTCACCCTCCTACCCCCACATCCAGGTCGTTAATAAAAATCACGAAAAGTAGAGGTCCCAGAACAGATCCTTGTGGGAAACCACTAGTCACAACCCTCCAATCTGAATGTAATCCCTCCATTACGACCCTCTATCTTCTGCAGGCAAGCCAATTCTGAATCCACCGGGCCAAACTTTCCCGGATCCCATGCCTTCTGACTTTCTGAATAAGCCTACCGTGTGGAACCTTGTCAAATGCCTTACTAAAATCCATGTAGATCACATCCACTGCACTACCCTCATCTATATGCCTGGTCACCTCCTCAAAGAACTCTATCAGGCTTGTTAGGCACAATCTGCCCTTCACAAAGCCATGCTGACTGTCCCTGATCAGACCATGATTCTCTAAATGCCCATAGATTCCATCTCTAAGAATCTTTTCCAACAGCTTTCCCACCACAGACGGAAGGCTCACTGGTCTATTATTACCCGGACTATCCCTACTATCTTTTTTGAACAAGTGGACAACATTTGCCTCCCTCCAATCCTCTGGTACCATTCCCGTGGACAACGAGGACATAAAGATCCTAGCCAGAGGCTCAGCAATCTCTTCCCTCGCCTCTTGGAGCAGCCTGGGGAATATTCCGTCAGGCCCCGGGGACTTATCCATCCTAATGTATTTTAACAACTCCAACACCTCCTCTCCCTTAATATCAACATGCTCCAGAACATCAACCTCACTCATATTGTCCTCACCGTCATCAAGTTCCCTGTCATTGGTGAATACCGAAGAGAAGTATTCATTGAGGACCTCGCTCACTTCCACAGCCTCCAGGCACATCTTCCCACTTTTATCTCTAATCAGTCCTATCTTCCTCCTGTCATCCTTTTGTTCTTCACATAATTGAAGAATGCCTTGGGGTTTTCCTTTACCCTACTCACCAAGGCCTTCTCATGCCCCCTTCTTGCTCTCCTCAGCCCCTTCTTAAGCTCCTTTCTTGCTACCCTATATTCCTCAATAGACCCATCTGATCCTTGCTCCCTAAACCTCATGTATGCTGCCTTCTTCCACCTGACTAGATTTTCCACCTCACTTGTCACCCATGGTTCCTTCACCCTACCATTCTTTATCTTCCTCACCGGGACAAATTTATCCCTAACATCCTGCAAGAGATCCTTAAACATCGACCACATGTCCATAGTACATTTCCCTGCAAAATCATCATCCCAATTCACACCCGCAAGTTCTAGCCTTATAGCCTCATAATTTGCCCTTCCCTAATTAAAAATTTTCCTGTCCTCTGATTTTATCCTTTTCCATGATAATGCTAAAGGCCAGGGAACGGTGATCACTGTCCCCCAGATGCTCATCCACTGACAAATCTGTGACCTGACCCGGTTCGTTACCTAATACTAGATCTAGTATGGCATTCCCCCTAGTCAGCCTGTCAACATACTGTGACAGGAATCCATCCTAGACACACTTAACAAATTCTGCCCCATCTAAACCTTTTGAACTAATCAGGTGCCGATCAATATTAGGGAAGTTAAAGTCACCCATGATAACAACCCTGATACTTTTTGCACCTTTCCAAAATCTGCCTCCCAATCTGCTCCTCGGTATCTCTGCTGCTACCAGGGGCCTATAGAATACCCCCAGTAGAGTAACTGCTCCCTTCCTGTTCCTGACTTCTACCCATACTGACTCAAAAGAGGATCCTGCTACATTACCCACCATTTCTGCAGCTGTAATAGTATCCCTGACCAGTAATGCCATTCCTCCTCCCTTTCCCCCCTTCCTCCTATCCCTTTTAAAGCACTGAAATCCAGGAATATTGAGAATCCATTTCTGCCCCGGTACCAGCCAAGTCTCTGTAATGGCCACTACATCATAATTCCATGTATGTATCCAAGCTCTTAGTTCATCACCTTTGTTCCTGATGCTTCTTGCATTGAAGTACACACACTTTAGCCCTTCTACCTTACTACCTTTACATCCTTTATTCTGCTGCTCTTTCCTCAAAGCCTCTCTATATGTTAGATCTGGCTTTACTCCATGCACTTCTTTCACTGATCTATCGCTCCAGGTCCCATCCCCCTTGCAAATTAGCTTTAACCATCCCTCTTTCTGCCTATGTTGTTGGTCCCAACATGTATCACGACTTCTGGTTGCTTTCCCTCTCGTACCAGGATGTTATGCACCCGGTCAGAGACATCCCGGACCATGGCACCCGGGAGGCAACAAACCATGTGGGTGTCCTTCTCACATCCACAAAATCTCCTGTCTGCTCCCCTGACAATAGAGTCTCCAATGCCGACAGCTCTCCTCTTCTCCGTCCCATCCTTCTGCACCACAAGGTCAGACTCAGTGCCAGAGGCCCTGCCACTGTGGCTCACCCTTGGTCGACCATCCCTGCCAACAGTATCCGGGACGGTAAACTTATTATTCAGAGGAATGGCTACAGGGGTGCACTGCACTACCTGTCTACTCTCCTTCACTTTCCCCCCTCTGACTGTCACCCAACGACCTGCTTCCGGCAGCCTAGGTGTGACTACCTCCCTGTAGCTCTCATCTATTCTCCTCATTCTCTGCCTCATTCTCCCTTATGAGTCGAAGGTCATCCAGCTGCTGCTCCAAATTCCTCACACGGTCTTCCAGATCACCCAGCCGCAAGCACTTCTGGCGGATGTGACTCTGCGGGAGAGGGGAGTTCCCCCAAGACTGCCACATCTCACAGGAGAGGCACATCACCATCTCATAAGTTTGTGGATGTCATGAAAATTAGTGGAGCTATGGATAATGAGGATGGTTGAAGTTAGTGCACAAGTTGATAAGGTGATTAAGAAGGTGTATGGTGTGTTGGCCTTTGTTGGTCAGGGAGCTGACTTTGAGAGCCACAAGGGAATGTTACATCTCTGTAAAACACTGATAAGACCACACTTGGAGTTATTGGTCATTTCAGCTCTGGTCATTTCAATATAGGAAGGATGTGGATGCTTGAGAAAGGGTGAAGAAGAGACTGACCAAGATACTGCCTGGATTAGAGAGCAGGAAATTCAGAGTCAGAATCAGGTTTAATGTCATGAAGTTTTTGTCTTGTGGCAGCAGTACATTGCAATACTTAAAATTTACTCAAGGATTCAAAGTACATTTATTATCAAAGTTTGTATTCAGTATACATACTGAGATACATCTTCCCACAGACAGACACAAAATAAATAAAACCTGTTCAAAGAAAAATATCAAACCCCCAACCTGCAAAAAAAAAAACAAATTGCACAAACAACAGCAAAACAAGTGAAAAACGCAGAATATAAAACCTCAAACCAAGTCATTGGAACAGTCGGAATGTTCAGTCAGTCCAATTCAATGTAGAGTTGTGTTGTTCGTTGACTGGAGGCCACAGAGCCAGTCCACCCTGACCAAAATCATGAAAATAGCAATAAACAAGGAGCAACTAGAAAGCAGGAGCACATTGAACATGAACTGCAGGGGCCCATCCACAAACAGCAGCCCGAATTTGCTGTTTGGAGATCGTCTGGGAAGTCCAGCACCCTGCAGTCTCTGAGAAGTTTCCAGAATGCAGAGGCAGCGTGTGCAAACCTCAGGACAGCTGAGCAGCACAAGTTGATGCTTGACCCCATTTCACCGATTCGGCCTTCCATTGCTTGCTTCTCAAAGCGATGAAGGAGATTGCGACATTGAGGTGAATGTGGGAAGTGAGAACCGACTGCCTGCCTTTGATCGCTGAGCCTCGCTCTGCTACCATTTTGCCGTGCCCGGAGAATGTTGCCCAGGTTCTCTGCATTTTGGATATGGGCTTGGAGTATAGACTGCTCGGCCTTATAGTTTTTTGTCATCTGTGCTTTTCGCCCGAATGTGGTGAACTACGTATACCTGTCTGGACACCCCCCCTCGCTGACTGCTCCTGCGGCTCCTCCCACGGACCCCGGTATAAAGGCGATTGGAGACACAGCCCTGGCCTCAGTCTCCAGGATGTAGTGTGGTGGTCAATTGCTGCTTGTTCTTTCTTCCAGCCAATAAAAGCCTATATCTCGCCTCACGTCTGGGAGAGTTATTGATGGTGCATCACCGATCTTTCTTGTTTTATTTTGTGCAGGAAAGGGGATTTGAGGGTTGATATGCTTGTTCCATTTTGTTTGTCTTTTGTGTGAGAGGAGGGATTAAGGGATTGGTGTGCCTATTCCATTTTTAACATAGAAACCTACAGCACATTACAGGTCCTTCAATGTTCCTCAATCAACAGTCCGTGACATTTGGCAGTGGAAGTTTTAACTCATGTTAAGATTCTCAAATCAACCCTAATAAGACAGCTCAGTGTATCCAATGACAAAACAGTGCAGGGCAGTACAATAATTAATTAATAAATAAATGATTAATAAACAAGACAATTGGCACAGTAGAGGACAAATTTCAATATAATAATAAATGATGTAGATGTCAGTCTAGACACTAGGTACTGAGGAGTCTGATGGATTGGGGGAAGAAACTTGCACAGTCTGGTTGTGAGAGCCCAAATGCTTTGGTACCTTTTGCCAGATGGCAAGAGGGAGAAGAGTTTGTCTGAGGGGTGTGTGGGGTCCTTCACTATACTGTTAGCTTTGCGGTTGCAGTGTGTGGTGTAAATATCTGTAATAGCAGGAAGAAAGACCTCAATGATCTTCTCAGCTGACCTCACTATCCTCTGCAGATTCTTGCGATCCGAGATGGTGCAATTCCCGAACCAGGCAGTGATGCAGCTGCTCAGGATGCTCTCAATACAACCCCTGTAGAATGTGGTGAGAATGGGGGGTGGGAGATGGACTTTCCTCAGCCTTCTCAGAAAGTAGAGATGCTGCTGGGTTTTCTTTGCTATGGAGCTGGTGGTGAGGGACTAGGTGAGATTCTCAACGGAGGAGCCATCAATGTTCAGCGAAGCGTGGTCACTTTGCGCTCTCCCGAAGTCAACAACCATCTCTTTTGTTTTGTTCACACTCAGATACAGGTTGTTGGCTTTGCACCAGTCTATTACCCCTCCCCTCACCTGGATCCATCCATCACCTGCCATGGCGTGCTGTGATCTTCCCCTCACTTTTCAGTCCAGGTTATCTACTCCTGTCATTCAGTCCAGATGAAGGGCCTTCACCTGCAGCATCAAGACTCATTTTCCCTCCACAAACGTTGCCCGACCATCTGAGTTCCTCCAGTTGTCCAATCACAAAAAAGAGAAAATCTGCAGGTAATGGAAATCCAAACAGCACGAGCAAAACTCTGCAGGAACTGACCAGGACAAGCAGCATGAATGGGAAAGAGTACAGCTGAGATTTTAGGCCGAAACACTTCATCAAGACCTCCAGCTCCTCCAGTAACTTGTTTTTCACTCCAGATTCCAATGTCTGCATCTCTTGTGTCTCTGCTTTACTCCATGTATAACCTGTGCTTATCCTACTCCGGGAGTGCATGATGCAGTGGTGTAAAGTGAGCTTCACTCTGTGTCTTGCCCCGGGAGTGTGTGATGGGACAGTGTGGAGGGAGCCTCACTCTGTGTCTTGCCCCGGGAGTGTGTGATGGGACAGTGTGGAGGAAGCTTCACTCTGTGTCTGACCCTGGGAGTGTGTGATGGGACAGTGTAGAGGGAGCTTCACTCTGTGTCTGACCCCGGGAGTGTGTGATGGGACAGTGTGGAGGGAGCTTCACTCTGTGTCTGACCCTGGGAGTGTGTAATGGGATAGTGTGGAGGGAGCTTCACTCTGTGTCTGACCCCAGGAGTGTGTGATGGGACAGTGTAGAGGGAGCTTCACTCTGTGTCTGACCCTGGGAGTGTGTAATGGGATAGTGTGGAGGGAGCTTCACTCTGTGTCTGACCCCAGGAGTGTGTAATGGGACAGTGTGGAGGGAGCTTCACTCTGTGTCTAACCCTGGGAGTGTGGAATGGGACAGTGTAGAGGGAGCTTCACTCTGTGTCTGACCCCGGGAGTGTGTGATGGGACAGTGTAGAGGGAGCTTCACTCTGTGTCTGACCCCGGGAGTGTGTGATGGGACAGTGTGGAGGGAGCTTCACTCTGTGTCTGACCCTTTTTTTTTATTACAAAATCCTTTATTACAAATATCAGTACTATACAATATATACAAAACAGTGGCAAACACAATTACTGCACTACAAATAGACAATAGATATTACACCAGAATATTGCCATCTCTATCCACGATGGCATTTACACCCCGCGGAGCCCAACGGTCTCGAAACTCCTCTAAGGCCACTGTGGGCTGCGCGTGTTCTTTTTCAATATTTACCGGGGCACGAACATACCCCCTAAACATTGCCAGGCAGTCTGTCCGGGGAGATCCTCCCGCCACCCATTTCCAAAACCCTCGGATGGTGGATTTCGCCAGCCCCAGGAGCAAGTTGACTAGGACATCCTCATCCCTCCATGCCCCCTTCCTTACTGGATGACCATATATAAATAGGGTGGGGCTAAAATGCAGCCAGAAGGCGAGAAGCAGCCCACGCAAATACACAAAAAGAGGCTGCAGCCTCACACACTCCATGTACATGTGGTACACTGTTTCCTCCAGCCCGCAGAAGTGGCATGTGGGTGGGAGATCCACATACAAACTGAAAAACTTATTGCAGGGCACCGCCCTATGCAGTACCCTCCAGCCGAGATCCCCCAGGTGCATGGGAAGAACCCCGGCATAATGGGACTTCCAGTGGGGACCTTCCCCACCTCCGGGTGGAAGGACCAACCGCCATGGCGTGTTGGGACGGTGGACAAGGGCAAGGAAGTGGTGATGGGACAGTGTAGAGGGAGCTACACTCTGTGTCTGACCGCAGGAGTGTGTGATGAAACAGTGTGGAGGGAGCTTCACTCTGTGTCTGATCCTGGGAGTGTGTGATGGGACAGTGTAGAGGGAGCTACACTCTCTGTCTGACCCCGGGAGTGTGTGATGGGACAGTGTAGAGGGAGCTTCACTCTGTGTCTGACCCCGGGAGTGTGTGATGGGACAGTGTGGAGGGAGCTTCACTCTCTGTCTGACCCCGGGAGTGTGTGATGGGACAGTGTGGAGGGAGCTTCACTCTCTGTCTGACCCAAGGAGTGTGTGATGGGACAGTGTGGAGGGAGCTTCACTCTCTGTCTGACCCAAGGAGTGTGTGATGGGACAGTGTGGAGGGAGCTTCACTCTGTGTCTGATCCTGGGAGTGTGTGATGGGACAGTGTAGAGGGAGCTTCACTCTGTGTCTGATCCTGGGAGTGTGTGATGGGACAGTGTGGAGGGAGCTTCACTCTGTGTCTGATCCTGGGAGTGTGTGATGGGACAGTGTGGAGGGAGCTTCACTCTCTGTCTGACCCAAGGAGTGTGTGATGGGACAGTGTGGAGGGAGCTTCACTCTCTGTCTGACCCAAGGAGTGTGTGATGGGACAGTGTGGAGGGAGCTTCACTCTGTGTCTGATCCTGGGAGTGTGTGATGGGACAGTGTGGAGGGAGCTTCACTCTCTGTCTGACTCAAGGAGTGTGTGATGGGACAATGTGGAGGGAGCTTCACTCTCTGTCTGACCCAAGGAGTGTGTGATGGGACAGTGTGGAGGGAGCTTCACTCTGTGTCTGACCCTGGGAGTGTGTGATGGGACAGTGTGGAGGGAGATTCACTCTGTGTCTGACCCCAGGAGTGTGTGATGGGACGGTGTGGAGGGAGCTTCACTCTGTGTCTGACCCCAGGAGTGTGTGATGGGACAGTGTGGAGGGAGCTTCACTCTCTGTCTGACCCAAGGAGTGTGTGATGGGATGGCAGATGTAGTACAGATGAATCAGGTGGAGTTTGTCCGTCAGATGAGGAAAGATTTTTTTCCTGCTGTGTTTTTTGGTGATTTTGAAAGCCACAGAACTAGTTCCAGATTTACATCTCTCAGGAGAAGTGGCCTTTCAAACCACTGGTGTCTTCAAACGTTCTTGAATTGTTAGGTCATTTGTGTAATAAATCCTGCCTGGCTCCCTGCAGGATCCGTGGACATGTAGCAATTAAGATGTCCTGTTTAATATTGATCTTCCAGCCAACATTACTAAAACAGACTGTTTCAACTTGTTTTTTGTTGAAGGAGAGAGATTGCGATGTGTAAAGTGGCTCCAATATGCAAGAGACTTTGGCTCAAAGTTTCTGCCTTGGTGAAAGTCACCGGGCACGTGAAAAATGCTTTGAAGTTGCTTAACTTTTTCCTGATGTAAATTCAGCAGGAGAAAAGTGGACTGCACAATGAGCCAGGCAGCAGCTAATGAGGGAGGAGTGGTGGGAAAAACCTTTCAGCTTAATCACCACTCATCAGAACAATTCTTTCTAACTTGTATAGTGGACAGCTCTCAGAGACAGTGATCACACACACACACACACACACACTTCTTTGGTTGTCCATTGAAATCTGATGACGACGTCCACTCCTTTAACGGTGAGATCTTTGATGACTATACAGTCCTATCCTGGACCCACAAGTTCTGTTGCAGGTGGGACATGTAAATGTGGTAGTGATGGTAGTGATGGCAACCATGGCTGCATTTCTCCCGGCTCTCTTCTGCTGTCTTCTGGTTGTTATTTCCATCTCCAGAATACGAACCCCATCCCTACACAGCTGTCACCAAGTGTTACGGTCAGCAGCAACATCCTCCAGGTCCTCAGGTCTGATCTTGCACTTCCTTAAAGCATTCTTCATCCGATCCTCATAGCGCTTCTTCGGCCCTCCAGCTGAGCATCAACCGTGATGTAACTGGCTGTATAACACTCTGCGGGGTAGCCGACATGGGGGCATCCTTATCACGTGCCCCAGCCACTGCAGCTGACGCTGGGTGATCATGGCCTCAATACTTCTGCAGTTGGTCTTTAGAAGTATTTCAGTGTGGGGCACCCGCTCTTGCCAGGTAATTCCCAGGATGCACTGAAGGCAGCTTATGTGGAAGCGCTCAAACGACTTGATGTGACAACTGTAGGTTACCCAAGCTTCTCTCACACGCACTCACGCACACACACACACACACACACACACACACACACACACACACACACACACACACACACACACACACACACTTGGCACTACTTGCAGATGTCCCCAGTTTCGATGGCTTGGTTGTTCACACAAACAACACATTTCACTGTATGCTTTGATGTACCTGTAAATCTGAGCATACAGAAGCTCCCAAGCACACACAAACACCCATACATGCCCCCACACATATGAATGCACATACACTTGTGTACTCATGCGCATTTTCTTACTCACACATAAACACACTTCTCTTCATCTCTCACACACACATGTGCACGTATGTACACACAGATACACATCCACATACAGAGCATACAACATAAAGAATATAAAAACCTACAGCACATTACAGGCCCTTCAGCCCACATTGTTGTGCCGACCACGTAACCTACTCTAGAAACTCCCTAGAATTACCCTACCGCATAGCCCACTATTCTTCTCAGCTAACAAAATTTATGCAAACAAAATTAGCCCTTTGGAAGATCAATGTGGTCACCCAGACATGGAGTCGAAATAGATGGGAGAGCAGGTTTGAGGATCCAACTAGTGAAACAAGACACAGATTTAAAATGGGTAATGTTTAGCTATTTACTGAACAATGAACTAGAACACTAAACTGAGTGTCTAGCTAAGCAAGCACCCAAAACCTCTACAGTGTACGTTTAATTATCCTTTAATTGAACGGATACTCGGCTAAATCTCCCTAAGTTATAAAACCAATGAAGTAAGCATGCTACGAAGGGGCACTTAACTAAATAAGCTGCAGGGTGGGGGCCCTTCTATGTCTACCATGCTCTTTCGCAGTGGTCCTTTAGTACTGCTCATGGCTTCAGCCTGAAGTGGGCCCCATGGATGGCAGGAAAGGAAGAAGGTGAACCTGTTGTCATTCTACCTCCATACCCCCAAAGGAGCCTGGAAATGGAAATGGGCACCAATGCCAATGGGAGGAAATGGGAAATGTGCAAGCTGACCAATGGGGAAAGAGCACTGTAAACTCTAAATGAACCAATCACTGACTGGCGTGATGGAAGCGGCTCTCGACTGGCAGATGAGCCATGCACCCCCACCCCCCGCCGAACAGGACAAACTTGGAGATTCATCCTCCTGCAGGCAGCCGGGAAAAACAAGAAACACGACGGGATCCATTTAATGAAAACATCAGACATCCGACGCCCGAAAAAAAGAACAAATCGTGCAAACAGCAAAAAACAAGCGAAACCCCACACAGAATATAAAACATTAAACTGTAGAGTCCAGGAGTGACAACGACTGAGTCAGTTCAGTTTAACGCTGTGTCAGTGACTGCAGGCCTCAGCCGGCAAAACACCTTGATCAAATTGCACGAAGAGTGAAAAAAGAGTAAACAGAAGCACATGGAACAAGAACTGTGGAGTCATCAAAAATGAGTTTACAGCCACGGGGAGCATTCAGCACTGAGGACATTAGACATTAAACCACAAAACCCCCTGAGAAAGAGTCCCACAGCCACGAGCCACCCCACTGAGGTGACTGAAATTGCAGCCTCATCCGGCAACAGTGAGAGAGAGAGCAGTGAAAAGCAGGCAGGCACTGCTGCTCCACCATGGTCACTCAGCTCTGCACTGAACCGAGGCAGTCACCTGCCTCTTGTCTGTCATCCCATGACATTTGCTTGGCTCTGTGATGAACTGAGGCTTCAGCTGCAGTGATGCCTGGCTTTGTGTCTTTTGTAAGACTTCAGTTCTCAGTGCTATTTGCTTACTTTTATTGTTTGTACAATTTTTTTTTGTTCTGTCTGTGCATTTGTACTTGACAGTCCTCTTACTTTGGGTTCTTTGCTGTGTGGCTGCCTTTAAGGAGATGAATCTCAAGGTCGTGTAATGTACACATACTTTGAAAACCTGCTTGTTTTCTGCTCTCGTCCTCATCGATTTCAATCTTGCTCAATGCTTTAAACGATGAGGAGTAATGAGCCGCCATTAAAAAAAGATGGGCGCACACTCAACTCTGAACCTGGCTGAATTCCCCAGGAAAAAGTCAAAAGCACAGTTCACTCAGTTAGCCCAAAAATTTATCATCGAAATGGAGCTTACAGTTGGCAATCGATTCGTCGTTCAGGAGAAGAAAGATATTTAAAAGAAGAAGTTGTTTCGTGAGCTGTCTGCAGGATGTCACTGTTGGTCGCGTAGCTTGCTAGCACCATATTGATATATAATTAGGGTGGTTAAATCCCCAGGGCGTGACAAGGTGTTCCACTGGACCCTGTAGGAGGTCAGCACAGAAATTGCTGGGGTCCTAGTAGAGATATTTAAAACATCCTTAGCCACGAGTAAAGTGCCGGAGGACTGAGGGATAGCTAACGTTGTTCCATTATTAAGAAAGGCTCTAAGATTAAACCAAGAAATTAGAGGCTGGTAAGCCTGGCATCAGCAGTGGATAACTTATTGGAAGGTATTCTAAAGTAAATTTATTATCGAAGTACATATATGTCACCATCTACAAGACTGAGATTCATTTTCCTGGGGACATGCACAGAAAATCCAAGAAACACAACAGAATCTATGAAAAACTGTACCCAACAGGAAGGACAAGCAACTAACATCTAAAGGACAACCTGTCATGAGCCTGTGGCTTGCTGCAGAGTATTGGGCTTTTGGATTTCTCAAGCACCTGTATTCACTAATTGTTGTCTGAGCTAGAACCATTCAGCCCTTGTGCTTTCAGCTTAATTTGGACTGGCATGGATTTGCTCATTTCTACGATTATTTAATGTGGACATCGCTGAGTTCTTTTGTTGAGAATGATTTGTCTTGTGGTGTCGTTTAGTCATGCCACCGATGCTCTGTTGCCATTCCTATGTCTAAACTTTTGTTTCTGTTTCTACACGGGAGTCTGCTGGTCCTATACATCCTGGGTTCAGTCATAACCAGTGCACACTGTGAGAGAAGGACTCCGCGATCAATGGACCCAGTGGAGGTATAACAGCGGCTTGGACATCAGTTGGCTGGAACTGAGGATGCCTCCTTTACGCAGTTCATGTCTGGAGTCTAAGTTCTGTGTGTCCTGAGTCTAGATTCTGAGTTTCCTGAGCTACATTCAGTGTGTCCTGAGTCTATATTCAGAGTTAACATTCCGAGTGTCCCGAGTCTACATTCCGTGTGTCCCAAGTTCACGTCCGGAGTCTACGTTCCGGCTGTCTCGAGTCTATGTTCTGGCTGTCCCGAGTCTACGTTCCGGCTGTCCGGAGTCTACGTTCCGGCTGTCCTGAGTCTACGTTCCGGCTGTCCGGTGTCTTCGTTCCGGCTGTCCCGAGTCTACGTTCCGGCTGTCCTGAGACTACGTTCCGGCTGTCCCGGGTCTACGTTCCGGCTGTCCCGAGTCTGTGTTCCGGCTGTCCTGAGACTACGTTCCGGCTGTCCCCAGTCTACGTTCCGGCTGTCCCGGGTCTACGTTCCGGCTGTCCCGAGTCTGCGTTCCGGCTGTCCGGTGTCTTCGTTCCGGCTGTCCCGAGTCTACGTTCCGGCTGTCCCGGGTCTACGTTCCGGCTGTCCCGGGTCTACGTTCCGGCTGTCCGGAGTCTACGTTCCGGCTGTCCCGAGTCTACGTTCCGGCTGTCCGGTGTCTTCGTTCCGGCTGTCCCGAGTCTACGTTCCGGCTGTCCCGAGTCTTCGTTCCGGCTGTCCGGAGTCTTCGTTCCGGCTGTTCCGAGACTACGTTCCGGCTGTCCCGAGTCTACGTTCCGGCTGTCCCGGGTCTACGTTCCGGCTGTCCGGTGTCTTCGTTCCGGCTGTCCCGAGACTACGTTCTGGCTGTCCCGAGTCTATGTTCCGGCTGTCCCGGGTCTACGTTCCGGCTGTCCCGAGACTACGTTCCGGCTGTCCCGGGTCTACGTTCCGGCTGTCCGGAGTCTACGTTCTGGCTGTCCCGAGTCTACGTTCTGGCTGTCCGGTGTCTTCGTTCCGGCTGTCCCGAGGCTACGTTTCGGCTGTCCCGAGTCTACGTTCCAGCTGTCACGGGTCTACGTTCCGGCTGTCCGGAGTCTACGTTCCGGCTGTCCCGAGTCTACGTTCCGGCTGTCCCGGGTCTACGTTCCGGCTGTCCCGGGTCTACGTTCCGGCTGTCCGGAGTCTACGTTCCGGCTGTCCCGAGTCTACGTTCCGGCTGTCCCGAGTCTACGTTCCGGCTGTCCGGAGTCTACGTTCCGGCTGTCCCGAGGCTACGTGTCGGCTGTCCCGAGTCTACGTTCCAGCTGTCCCGGGTCTACGTTCCGGCTGTCCGGTGTCTTCATTCCAGCTGTCCCGAGTCTATGTTCCGGCTGTCCCGGGTCTATGTTCCGGCTGTCCCGAGTCTGCATTCCGGCTGTCCGGTGTCTTCGTTCCGGCTGTCCGGAGTCTACGTTCCGGCTGTCCCGAGTCTACGTTCTGGCTGTCCGGTGTCTTCGTTCCGGCTGTCCCGAGGCTACGTTTCGGCTGTCCCGAGTCTACGTTCCAGCTGTCACGGGTCTACGTTCCGGCTGTCCGGAGTCTACGTTCCGGCTGTCCCGAGTCTACGTTCCGGCTGTCCCGGGTCTACGTTCCGGCTGTCCCGGGTCTACGTTCCGGCTGTCCGGAGTCTACGTTCCGGCTGTCCCGAGTCTACGTTCCGGCTGTCCCGAGTCTACGTTCCGGCTGTCCCGAGGCTACGTGTCGGCTGTCCCGAGTCTACGTTCCAGCTGTCCCGGGTCTACGTTCCGGCTGTCCGGTGTCTTCATTCCAGCTGTCCCGAGTCTATGTTCCGGCTGTCCCGGGTCTATGTTCCGGCTGTCCCGAGTCTGCATTCCGGCTGTCCGGTGTCTTCGTTCCGGCTGTCCCGAGTCTACGTTCCGGCTGTCCCGAGTCTACGTTCCGGCTGTCCGGTGTCTTCGTTCCGGCTGTCCCGAGACTACGTTCCGGCTGTCCGGAGTCTACGTTCCGGCTGTCCGGTGTCTTCGTTCCGGCTGTCCCGAGACTACGTTCCGGCTGTCCGGAGTCTACGTTCCGGCTGTCCCGGGTCTACGTTCCGGCTGTCCGGAGTCTACGTTCCGGCTGTCCAGAGTCTACGTTCCGGCTGTCCCGAGTCTACGTTCCGGCTGTCCGGTGTCTTCATTCCGGCTGTCCCGAGTCTATGTTCCGGCTGTCCCGAGTCTACGTTCCGGCTGTCCGGAGTCTACGTTCCGGCTGTCCCGAGTCTACGTTCCGGCTGTCCGGAGTCTACGTTCCGGCTGTCCCGAGTCTACGTTCCGGCTGTCCGGTGTCTTCGTTCCGGCTGTCCCGAGACTACGTTCCGGCTGTCCCGAGTCTACGTTCCGGCTGTCCGGTGTCTTCATTCCGGCTGTCCCAAGTCTACGTTCCGGCTGTCCCGAGTCTACGTTCCGGCTGTCCGGAGTCTACGTTCCGGCTGTCCCGGGTCTACGTTCCGGCTGTCCGGTGTCTTCATTCCGGCTGTCCCGAGTCTATGTTCCGGCTGTCCCGAGTCTACGTTCCGGCTGTCCTGGGTCTATGTTCCAGCTGTCCGGTGTATTCGTTCCGGCTGTCCAGAGTCTACGTTCCGGCTGTCCCGGGTCTACGTTCCGGCTGTCCGGAGTCTACGTTCCGGCTGTCCCGGGTCTACGTTCCGGCTGTCCGGTGTCTTCATTCCGGCTGTCCCGAGTCTATGTTCCGGCTGTCCCGAGTCTACGTTCCGGCTGTCCTGGGTCTATGTTCCAGCTGTCCGGTGTATTCGTTCCGGCTGTCCCGAGTCTACGTTCCGGCTGTCCCGGGTCTACATTCCGGCTGTCCCGAGTCTACGTTCTGAGTTTCTCCAGTCTGCATTCAAGATTTTTTCCAAGGTTCTCTGGATTGAAAAGGATTTGAGTACAGGAGCAGGGAGGTTCTACTGCAGTTGTACAAGGCCTTGGTGAGACCGCATCTAGAACATTGTGTGCAGTTTTGGTCCCCTAATCTGAGGAAAGACATTCTTGCCATAGAGGGAGTACAGAGAAGGTTCACCAGATTGATTACTGGGATGGCAGGACTTTCATATGAAGAAAGACTGGATCAACTAGGCTTGTACTCACTGGAATTTAGAAGATTGAGGGGGGATCTTGTTGAAACGTATAAAATTCTAAAGGGATTGGACAGGCTAGATGCAGGAAGATTGTTTCTGATGTTGGGGAAGTCCAGAATGAGGGGTCACAGTTTAAGGATAAAGGGGAAACCTTTTAGGACCAAGATGAGGTAAAACTTCTTCACACAGAGAGTGGTGAATCTGTGGAATTCTCTGCCACAGGAAACAGTTGAGGTCAGGTCATTGGCTATATTTAAGAGGAAGTTAGATATGGCCCTTGTGGCTAAAGGGATCGGGGGGGATGGAGAGAAAGCAGGTACAGGGTTCTGAGTTGGATGATCAGCCATGATCATACTGAATGGCGGTGTAGGCTCGAAAGGCCGAAGGGCCTGCTCCTGTACCTATTTTCTATGTTTCTATAAGGCCCGTTAGGTCTCTCATGGTATTCAATGTTTCCAAGTTATATGCGCAATGTTCCCTGTATCAAATTTTCCAGCCCTGTTTCGAGACCATCAGGTCTGTCTTAGGTTTTACCAGCCATTTGCTGAGATCCCCAGATGTGTGGAGAGGAGACACACATCTGCATGGGCAGCAGCTCAACTTCCATATCATGCTGGCCAGCTGGTAGACGCTGGAGGGTATCACAACGCAGTGGGCAACTGCATTTGTTTTGGTCACCCTGCCATGGGAACGATGTCACTCAGTTAGAAAGAGGGAAGTGGATGTTCAAGGTTCAAAAGTTGAAAGTAAATTTATTATCAAAGTGAGGTCATTTTCTTGTGGGAATACTCAATAACTCTATAGAATAATAACCATTGCAGAATCAATAACAGCCACCCAACCTGAGAGTTCAACTGGAGTGCGGAAGCGAACAGACTCTGCAAATACAGTGCAAAAAGAAAGAAATAATAACAACAAATAAATAAGCAATCAATATTGAGAACATGGGATGCCAAGTCCTTGAAAGTGAGTCCGTTAGTTGTGGGAATGTTTCAGTGATGGGGTGAGTGAAGTTATCCCCTTTGATGTTTCCATCACCCAGGGGATTGAGTTTGGAAGAGAGGTTGAGGAGGTTGGGACTTGTTTACATTGGAGATAGGAGAATGAGGGGTGATCTTACAGAGGCGTACAACGTCTTGACAGGTGTAGATCGGGTGAATTCACACAATCTTTTCCCCAGGGTTACAGAGTCAATAACTGGAGGTCACAGGTTAAGGTCTGAGGGGAGAGATTTGATAGGAACCTGAGGGACAACTTTTTACATCAATTGTATTAGATATCCGGTAGGTACTGAGCTGCCAGGGAAAGTAATAGTTACTTACTGTCTATTATACCACTGGCTCCTCTATCTCTGGCGGTGCTCAGGTCTTCTGTCTTTGTGCCAATAGCTTTCCCCTGGATGGAGACTTAGGAATACTGTTACACTCCAATGTAGAAGCATTCTTCACTGCTGTTTCTATAACAGTTTTGTTTTACCAGTCAGGGTTGTTAACCCTGAGCTGAACCCCTGAACCTGGAGGACCGGTGGACCACTCTTAGTCTGGCATCTACGCTTTGACCTGTTTGGCACGGGTGATCCTACCAGAGCCCTGACTCCGGCCACCATAGCTCTCCAGGTTGTTGAGGCATGTAAGCCTCCAAACCATGAAAACGTTGTGGTACTCTTGGAGGTTTGCAGGATGCTACTTGAAAGACATTTGACAAATACATGGATAGCTAAGGTTTAGAGGGATATGGACAATACACAAGCAAACGGAGACACACAAAAGATGGCAGACACTGGAAATATGGAGAAATGCAAATTGCTAGAGGAACTCAACAGGTCAAAAGTACAAAGTACATTTTATTATCAAAGTATGTATACCATATGGTACCATATACAACTCTGAGATTCATTTGCTTGTTGGAATACTCAGCAAATTTATAGAACAGCAACTATAACAGGATTAATGAAAAATCAACCAGAGAGCAGAAGACAACAAAATGTGCAAATGCAAATATAAATAAACAGCAACAAATAATGAACACATAAAATGAGATAGGGTCCTTAAAGTGAGATCATTGGTTGTGGGAACATCTTGATGGATAGGCAGTGAGTGTAGTTATCGCCTTCTGTCAAGAGCCTGATGGTTGAAGGGTAATGTGTGTAGGCCTCCGTTAGTCTTGATAGACCATGGACTTGTGCCTTGGAAAGTTTCCAGGGCACAGGCCTGGGCAGGGTTGTATGGAAGACTGGCAGTTGCCCAAGCTGCAAGTCTCCCCTCTCCATGCCACTGACATTGGCCAAGGGAAGGGCACTAGGACCCATACAGCTTGTAGTTGCAGAGCAATGTGTGGTTAAGTGCCTTGCTCAAGGACACACACACAGCCTCAGCCAAGGCTCAAACTAGTGACCTTCAGATAACTAGACGAACACCTTAACCACGCGCCAACACATTGAGGGGTAGCAACTGATCTTGGACCTGGTGGTGTGAATCCCAAAGCTCTTGTACCTTTTTTTCCCTGATGCCAGCAGTGAGAAACAAGCATGGCCTGTGTGATGAGGATCTGTGATGATGGATGCTACTTTCCTACGACAGTGTTTCATGTAGATGTACTCAATGGATGGGAGAGCTTCACCTGTGATGTACTGGGCTGAATCGACTACCTTTGGTAGGATTTTCCGTTTAAAGGTATTAGTGCTTCCATTCCAGGCCACAACCTGAACACTCTCCACGGCACATCTATAGGCAGTCTGTAGAGGAAAATGGACAGTCAATGTTTTGGGTTGAGTCCCTTCACCTTCAGCTAGAGCAGACTTGATGGGCTGAATAGCCTAATTCTGCTCCTTTGGTCTTATGTTGCCTGATCGGCTGAGTTCCCCTTTGAGTGCTTCTACAGGCAAATGGGACCGGTTTAGATGGGAACCTGGGCTGGCATGGACCTGTTGGGCCAAAAGGCCTGTTTCCATGCAGTGTCTCTATGGTGATATTCACTTCTTTTCAGAAAGGACAAACTTCTGATGTTCATTGCCGAATGTCTGAGCATCAGACTCAAACTAGGCCTCACTGATGTCGTATCCGAACAAATAGATTGAAATATCAGTTTTAAAATGGCCACCCAGGGAGCTGGGAAGGCTCAGTGGAAGTAATTTGTACTGCAGACTCATCGGCTGGAGCCTGGTATCGTCATCACAGAGGTTTTGTGTTACAACACTGTACTTCTGTAACACGCACCAGCCATGGGATATGCACTGTGGTGGTTAGCGAGCAGAGAGGGGAGTCTCCGAGCAGGTTTCCAGTGGCTAAGTTGGGGGCTGGAGTTTAACAGCTGGGCTGGACTCACTTAACAGTTTTTTTGATTCATCTCCTCCTCTCTGGGGTGAAATCTGGAGGGGAGGCAGATGGATTGGTTCAGTTTCTTGACCTGGCAGAGCGAGATCGCATCTTAATCGACTGCTAGCTCGGTTTACAGCCTTGGGAGTTGGCCATGACTTTGCTGGGCCCCAGTGCCCTCTCGCCCTTCCTCTCTCGAGGCCTTGTCTGTTTGCTTGGCCCAGGCATCTCAGGTGAGGGAGTCCTTGTACAGGCTTCTCACGGGAGCTGGGGATTTCACTATCACATTTCAAATGAAAGTGGATTCCCAGCCTCTCGGGCCCAGCCTACTGCTTAAACACTATCTGTGGCCAGCTGAGATTGCTACAGAAGCTAGCGGAATTGTCAAGCGTAATGAGGAGCACTGACTGGGTGAATGCACAGTCTTTTTCCCAGGGTTGAGGAATCAAGAGCTAGAGGTCATAGGTTAAAGGTGAAAGGGGAGGGATTCAGCACATAGAACTCAGCACTGTACAACAGAAGGACAGGCCCTTTGGCCCATGAAGTTATACTAAAATATAATATTTAAATATACATATTTAAATGTAAAGAGTCTCTTCCCGGCTCTGGAAGACCTGAGATATAGTGGAAAGGTTCAATAGATTAGGACTTTATTCCTTGGAATGTAAAAGATTGAGGGGAGATTTGATAGAGGTATACAAAATAATGCGGGGTATAGATAGGGTAAGTGTAAGCAGTCTTTTTCCATTGATGTTGGGTGGGACTACAACCAGAGGTCATCGCTTAAGGGTGAATGGCAAAAAGCATAAGAGGAACATGAGGGGAAACTTCTTCACTCAGAGGGTGTTGAGAGTGTTGAATGTGCTGCTAGTTCAAGTGTTGCATGTGAGCCCAATTTCAATGTTTAAAAGAAGTTTGGATAAGTACATGAATGGCAGGGGCATGGAGGGCTATGGTCCAGGTGCAGGTTGATGGGAGTAGACAGTTTAAATGGATTATCACAGACTAGATGGGCCAAAAGGCCTGTTCTGTGCTATACTGATCTATGACTCTCTAACTCTATTAAGATTAGCTTTATTTGTCACATATATAGTACATTGAAATTTTGAAACAGGCCTTGTGGTACATCGATTATATCAACGACCAGCATGGTCAGGGGATGTGCTGGGGGCGACCCACAATTGCTAGCACACTTCTGGTGCCAACATAGCATGCCCACAACTCACTAAGGCTAACCCGTGCATCTCTGGAAGGTGGCATGAAACTGAAGCAGCTGGAGGAGAACATGCAAACTCCATTCAGACAACAGAGGAATTGAACTCGGGTCGCTGGCACTGTAGCTTTACACTAACGTGCCTGTTGGTTCTAGAATGAAATTGTTGAAGGGAAGTAGCTGTTCCTGAACCAGGTGGTGTGGGACTTCAGGTTTCTGTATCTCCTGTCTGTTGGTAACTGTGTGAAGGTGCCAGGGATCTTTGTCTTTGGTGATGTTGGTTACTCTAAAAGTTCAAAATCAAAATAAATTTATTATCAAAGTACATGTATCTCACCCTATACTATCCTGAGATTCATTTTCCTGAGATGCTATAGAACTTCTGAAAAATTATACATAAATATAAACTGACAAACAGCTAATGTGCACAAGAAGACAAATTGTGCAAATAATTTGAAATAGTACATAAATAACACTGACAAACTGCTCAGTAGCGAAACTGTATGCAGCAGACAGGAAGACCCTACAACAGGTATCAAAGATTCCCAATGCATCGCGGCAGCTGCCTGCCCGTCATCAAGCACGTATGTACAGAAAGGTGCCAGGAAAAGACCAGTAATGTCTTAAAGGATCCCACCCACCCTGCTCATGGACTGTTTGTCCCACTCCCATCAGGGAGGAAGCTACATAGCATCCACGCCAGGACCACCAGGCTCAAAAACAGTTACTTTCCCCAAGCAGTGAGGCTGATCAACACCCCCACCCACTAACCCACCCACCACACCTCTATGATTTCCTGTCAGTTGCCTTATGTACAGCCTAGAGTCACTTTATGGACACACAATCAATCTATGTATTAAGCTATCTTATGTACTTATAGCTATTATTTGTCATTTGTATTGCGTTCCTTACCTTATTGTGTTTTTTTTTTGTGCTGCATTGGATCTGGAGTAACAGTTATTTCATTCTCCTTTACACTTGTGTGCAAGAATTTTTTTTTAAACAAAATATACTATATTCAAAAATAAAATTATATACAATAAACCATTCAATGACTCTCAATCCTTTACAACTGTTTCCATTACAGTCTTTACATTTTCACACTTTTGCCACCCACGTGGCACTCTGTTTACATTCCCTCATTGAGGGGTACACACCCCACCCACCTACCCCTCAACTCCCACGGGAGAAGAACCCTAGACTGTGACCCTTCCCCACCGGGCCCTTGCAGTGGCTGCACCGAGTTTGAGTGCGTCCCTCAGCACGTACTCCTGCAGCCGAGAATGTGCCAGTCGGCAGCATTCCCCCACGGACATCTCCACGTGCTGGTAGACCATCAAGTTTCGGGCCGACAAAAGAGTGTCTTTCACCGAGTTGATGATGTGCCAGCAGCACCGGACGTTGGTCTCCGTGTGCGTCCCCAGGAACAGCCCGTAGATCCATTAAACAATCTTGACTGTTGAATGTTGAACATGGGTTGTAGAGTTCTTGAAAGTGGGTCTCTAGGTTAAGGAATCAGTTCAGGGTTGTGGCGAGTGGAGTTATCCACTCTGGTTCAGGAGCCGGATGGTTGAACAGTAATAACTCAGAAACTTGTTCTCAGTAAAATGTCGTCATCAGCTCGCCCTTGGTAAGTGGGTTTAACCATGCACTATAATCACAAGGATTAGATGATAACTTCCTTTCCCTCTCAAGTATTCATCCAAAGGTTGAAGATGGAATGAAATTCCATATGAGAGAATACTGGACATCAGCCAATCAGCAAACAGTATGCTTGTCTGGGTCTCAACTCGCCACAGGTCCAACACCATTACAATGAAGGCAGTGCCTCTACTTTTCAGAAAATTGCACAGCTCTGACAGGTCATCTAAAATTCTGACAAACCTCTATAGATACATGGTGGAGAGTATACTGACTCATTGCATCATGGCCTGGTATCATCCCCTTGAACAGAAAAGCCTACAAAATTTGGTGTATACAGCCCAGGTAATCACAGGAAAATTGCTCCCCACCATCGTGCACACCTATAAGAAGTAACCATAAGACCATAAGACAAAGGAGCAGAAGTCGGCCATTTGGCCCATCGAGTCTGCTCCGCCATTTTATCATAAGCTGATCCATTCTCCCATTTAGTCCCACTCCCCTGCTTTCTCACCATAACCTCTGATGCCCTGGCTACTCAACCTCTTCCTTAAATGACTTCACCTCCACTGCTGCCCATGGCAACAAGATAGTGCTGCCAGAAGAAAGCAGCATCTATCATCAAGGACACACACCGTCCAGTCCATGCTCTCTTCTTGCTGTTACCATCAGGAGGAAGACATAGGAAACTATATCCCACACCACCAGGTTCAGGAACAGTTATTACCTGCAACTATTAGGCTCTTGAACCAGAGAGGTAACTTTACTCACCTCCACTGAACTGATTCCACAACCTACAGACTCCCTTTCAAAGACTCACGTTCTCAGCATTATTTATTACTTATTTATTTTCATTGTTTCTTCTTTGTAATTGGAGTTTGTCTTCTAATGTGCATGGAGTGTTTATCCAGCTTTTATATGTGTGTAGTTTTACACAGTGTTTGATGTTATCTACTGTAAATTCCTGTGAGAAAATGAATCTCAGGATCTCAGTATACAGCATGGCCTTTGATAATGAATTTTCTTTTTTTTTTGTAATTTATTTTTTATTGAAGCTCATCATCAAACAAACATTTCCATAAGATGTCTTTTGGATATTGTACATATATATCATATAGTCATATATGCCACAAATCTCCACATAATATTTGTCTGAGGTATACACTTATACAAAAGAGAGAAAAGAAAGAACAAGCAAAAGGAGAAAACTATGTACAAGATAATGAATTTTCTTTGAACAACAGGTGAGGCTCCAGAAGGTGGACAGGTCAGGTGATCTTTGGTGGAGAAAGAGGTAAAGTCAAGGCTGTAGGATGCATGAAGATGCCTATTCAGAGGTCTAATCTGGGTGGTCGTGAGAGGGGGTGGTGGAGGAGGGGAAGG
Source organism: Hypanus sabinus (assembly GCF_030144855.1). Taxonomy (NCBI): domain Eukaryota; kingdom Metazoa; phylum Chordata; class Chondrichthyes; order Myliobatiformes; family Dasyatidae; genus Hypanus; species Hypanus sabinus. Next base: position 188,064,159 of record NC_082708.1, on the reverse strand, counting down.
AAGCGGATTGTCAAGGGAGTGGGCATTAGTGAGGTCAAATGGTTAGACAAAGTTTGCAAGGAATTAAATGAATTTTTATCAAAGGATTAAGTGACAGAGGGAGGTCATGAAATGGGGAAGTGGTTTCAGCAAATAATAGACTTGGAAACCATAGATTTATGGCGATCCTCAGGAGTCATTAAAAGTGGTATTGATAGAGTTTGCCAAGCCCAGGAATTATCTGCCTCAGACACATTCTCTTGATGGTTTGGTTTAGCTCTGTCTTGGCCTCCTGGCGTGCAGTGACTGGGAGGAAGATGTGGTATTCTTTGGAGGCAAATGGTCCGTGTTATCCCCAAAGCTCCCACTGTTGCTTATCGAAGAATATTCCAGGAATGCATTACCAGGAAAGGAGGGGTTTCAGATACAGCGAGGGACAACCACTGTGAGAGGCCGAGCCAATGAGTCTTCAAAGATGGCTTGAAGAGAAAGGATAAAGGTTAACATTCCTGAAATTCAAAGCCAGGGTTGACTTCACAAAGAATTGAAATTAAAAAATTAGGAAATTAGAAGCTTCGGTAAAGAGGAATATTGAATTTTAGCTGGAAACACCAGGCTTAGACACAGAGCTGCTGTATGTCATAGGGTCATAGAGTCAGGGACAACGGTCCCTCGAATTTCTTTTTTACAGCAGAGCCAACCAACTATTGGTCTGAGCAGGAAACTTTTCCACAGCTGAAAACTGCACGGCACTTTAATAGAACAGTATATAAAAGAAAATTCTGGCTGTGTGGCAACAAACGCTGTGTGCACAGGAGCATTTCAGTCACTGTGAGAATGTGCAATTGCACAGCTTAGATGGAACAAAGTGCCGAAACAAGCCTTTTGGCCCATCACATCTATGATCACCTACACAATCCATAATTGACTGCATTTTTCTACGCCTTTCTGATTTACTGAGAGTGCCTGTCCAAATGCCTCCTGCTATATCTAATTCCAGCACCTCCTTCCTGCCGTGACCAGAACTGCACACAATGCTCCAAGTGGGGGCTTGTCAACATGGAGAATAGTACAGTACAGGCACTTGGGCTCATAATGTTGTGCCAAACTCCAAGATCAATCCAACCCCTCCCTCCCACACAAACCTCCATTTTTCTATCATCCATGTGCCAGTCTAAGAGTGAATTAAATTTCCTTAATGTATCTGTCTCTCCCACCACCCTTGGCAGCTGTAATACAATGTTCCAAGTGTGTGTGTGTGCGTGTGCGTGTGCGTGTGCGCGTGCGTGCGTGCGTGTGTGTGTGTGTGTGTGTGTGTGTGTGTGTGTGTGTGTGTGTGTGTGTGCGTGTGTACGAGTGTGCTTGCGCCCAGTGCAGAGTGTTATGGTCTCTGGGAAAGTGCCTGTAATTTGGTGTTGAGTGGTTGTGTCAGAGTGTAATTGGAACAGTATGCTCGGGGTCTCTGCAGGCAGCCCTTGCTGTCTGAGGGCTTTCTCAGACGTTCAGCTGCTCCGGTGTCCAACGCCAATGCAACAGTGACTCTGATGGATTCCTTATACATTATATTTTAATTATCATTAGGTGTTTCAAAGAATCACGAAATAAGGAGAAAGGGGCATGTTCTGCATTTCTAATGCACTCTCCGTTCCCTTGGGTTGTCCTGCAATATTACACAGCCTGTGACGGGGCATTCCTAGTGGCAATTTGCACACTGCAAGATCCCACAGCCGCACTTGAGAATGAGCAAAGACCCGATTGACGGAGACGTGGGCTGACAGGTCCCCTCTCAGGACATGGACCACAATCTTCTTTTCCATCTTGTCTCACTGCGAGCGGGGTCCAAGCCTCCAATACCTCACTGGAACCCCACCACAGCTACAAGGAGAGCTCCCACAAGAAAGCAGAGTCCATCCTCAAGGACCCCCACCATCCAGGCCATGTTCTCTTCTCACTGCTACCATCGGGAAGGAGGTACAGGACTCTTAGGGCCCACACCACCAGGTTCAGTAACAAATATTACCCTTCGACGATCAGGCTCCTGAACCACGTACCCTATTACAGCTCAGGGCAATGGAGTATGGAGTTTAATTCCGACTTCATCTGTAAGGAGTCCTTGTGGAATGTGTGGGTTTTCCCCAGGGGCTCTGGTCTTGCCCCACAGTCCAAAGACAAACGGGTTAGTAGGTTAATTGTAAGTTGTCTTGTGATTAGGGGTTGTCAGAGTTTGCTGGGACAGCATGCCTCAAAGGGCTGGAAGGGCCTGTCCCTCGCTGTATTTCAAAATAAATTAAAAATGCATTAAATCTTCACTCACCTCAACACTGAAATGGTCCTACAAACTACAGATTTACTTTCAAGATCTCTCTACAATGCAGAGTAACACCTCACAGCTTCTCACTTCATTCCTGCCCCCTCACCCAGTTACCTCACCGGGCTTCACCAATCTTCAAGTTCAAGTTCAGTTTGTTGTCCCTCAACCACACACACGTATACCATCAAATGAAACAACGGTGCACAACACAATACATATAACTCACACACATAGCACATAAAGCAATATTACCACAAAATTACCACAAATTATTACCACAAAAGAAATAAAAATACATATTCCAGAAACTGACATTTAACATCAGGTGCCTAAGTTAAAAAGCAGACTGTATAATGCTACTGGCGGTTCATGCATGATGAGACTGGGTGATGGCAGGGAGTTCAGTAGTCATAAGGCCTGGGGAAAGAAGCTATTTACCATCCTAACAGTCCTTGTCACTATTGCTACAGTACCTCCTGCCTGATGGCAGGGGGTCAACGAGATGGATGGGAGGCCCTGCATCCACACAGCTCCTGATAAACATCTCAGATGGGTGGAAGAGAGACCCTGATGACCCCCTCCTGAGTCCTCACAATCCTCGGTAGGGTCTTACATTCAGATGCCTTATAATTCCTTCCAGCTTCTACTCCTTCCTCTGCCCCTATCTCATTATGCTGGCTTCTTCTCCCTTCCTCTCCAGTCCTGAAGAAAGGTCTCGGCCTTTTCCATAGGCGCTGCCTGACCTGCCGAGTTCCTCCAGCATTTTGTGTGTCGCTCAGGATTTCCAGCATCTGCACAATCCCTTATTGCTTATTTACTTGTTGGTATTATTTTTGTATTTGCAGTTTGTTATCTTTTGTACACTGGTTGAATGCCCAAGGTTGGTGGTCTTTCAATGACTCTGTTACGGTAACTATTCTATCAATTTATTGAGTATACCCATAAGTAATTGAATATTAGGTTTGAATATGCTGACACATATGGCTAATAACTTTGAATAAATTACTACAAAAAGTAGTGGAAACGGCCCAGTCCATCACGGGTAAAGCCTTCTCACCGTTGAGCACATCTACATGAAACACCTTCGCAGGATGGCAGCATCCACCATCCAGGCCACGATCTCTTCTAGCTCTTGCTATCAGGAAGTAGGTGCAGGAGCCTCAGGACTCACAGCACCAGGTTCAGGAACAGTTATTACCCTCCCCTCCTCTCATCCATCATGTTCTTCAATCAAAGGGGATAAGTTCAGTCCACTTCATTCACTCCATCACTGAACCGTTCCCACAACTTATGGACTCACTTTCAAGGACTCTTCATCTCATGTTCTCAAAATTTGCTTCTTATTTAATTATTATTATTATTATTTCTTCTTTTTGTATTTACACGTTTAGTTGTCTTCTTCACTCTGGTTGAATCCCCTAGTCGGATGGTCTTTCATTGAATCTGTTATGGTTATTGTTCTATAGCTTTACTGAGTATGCCTGCAAAAAATGAATCTCAGGCTTGTATATGGCAACGTATATTACTTTGATAATAAAATTTGAACTTTGAACTTCTAACTTTTGAAGCTTATCTGATGCCTGCACCTGTGCATACATGGACTTTTGCGGATGACAGACAGAGAACACTGAACAGCACAGGACAGACCCTTTGGTCTACAAAATCGTCAGACTAATTAAATGGATGACTCGGAATTAATCCACTCTCCCTTCCCATATCCCCCCTTCTCTTCATATCCAAGTGAGCCTCTGAATGACCCGTGCTATCTGCCTTTACCAGCACCCCTGACGGCATAGACCAGTGACCCACCACTCTCTGAGTGAGAAAACACACCCTGTATATTTCCTTTGTACTTACCCCCTCTCACCTTAAATACTTGCCCTTTTAAGGCCCTCCATTGGTCAGAACGGCAACGGATGTTACGTTCTAGCTGCTTACGTGACACACAAGCCAGAGCGGTACGATATGGAGAGTGGGCTGTTGCCCACACAGCAGAGACTGGAACAGTTTGGCACCAGCAGCGTCACAGGTGTTGGCAGTCAGCGTTGAACTGGGTGTGGTCCTGCCTCAGGGACTCCGCTCCAGGTTTTTTCCTTGGGGTTTTACACTTCCCCGTGAACGGATCTAGCTGTAAGGCAGCAGACGTTTCCTTCTCCTAGTTGAGCTGCCAACCACCAACAAAGAGCCCCATCTACCTGAAGCTGCTAGCAACCTGTCTTAGCCCCTTCTCCAGTCCTCAGAAATGGTTCCACCAGGCTTACTAGCTAAGCCACACATGAAGACCAGGAGCCGAGCTTATGGAGCCTAACCCCAATACCCACCTCCCCCCACTCCAGTTATAACAACCTTAAGGAACCTAAATGCTCTCTGATACTAGACTGTCAATCCTGAGAAAAAGATATTGTCTGCTCTTTCTGTGCATAGACAGTGTGAGGGAGCCGGATTAACATCAGTGGGGATACAGTCAGTGACAGCACTGGGGGAGAGGGGTCATTGAGGGAGCTGGATTAATGTCAGTGGGGATACAGTCAGTGACAGCACTGGGGGAGAGGGGTCACTGAGGGACAGTGTGAGATAGCCGGATTAACATCAGTGGGGATACAGTCAGTGACAGCACTGGGGGAGAGGGGTCACTGAGGGACAGTGTGAGATAGCCGGATTAACATCAGTGGGGATACAGTCAGTGACAGCACTGGGGGAGAGGGGTCACTGAGGGACAGTGTGAGATAGCCGGATTAACATCAGTGGGGATACAGTCAGTGACAGCACTGGGGGAGAGGGGTCACTGAGGGACAGTGTGAGATAGCCGGATTAACATCAGTGGGGATACAGTCAGTGACAGCACTGGGGGAGAGGGGTCACTGAGGGACAGTGTGAGATAGCCGGATTAACATCAGTGGGGATACAGTCAGTGACAGCACTGGGGGAGAGGGGTCACTGAGGGACAGTGTGAGATAGCCGGATTAACATCAGTGGGGATACAGTCAGTGACAGCACTGGGGGAGAGGGGTCACTGAGGGACAGTGTGAGATAGCCGGATTAACATCAGTGGGGATACAGTCAGTGACAGCACTGGGGGAGAGGGGTCACTGAGGGACAGTGTGAGATAGCCGGATTAACATCAGTGGGGATACAGTCAGTGACAGCACTGGGGGAGAGGGGTCACTGAGGGAGCTGGATTAATGTCAGTGGGGATGCAATCAGTTACAGAGGGTACTGGAGGAGCGGTGTCACTGAGGGACAGTGTGAGGGAGCTGGATTAACGCCAGTGGGGATGCAGTCAGTGGTACAGGGTGCTGGGAGAGATAGGACACTGAGAGAGAGTGTGAGGGAGCTGGATTAATGTCAGTGGGGATACAGTCAGTGACAGCACTGGGGGAGAGGGGTCACTGAGGGAGCTGGATTAATGTCAGTGGGGATGCAGTCAGTGGTACAGGGTGCTGGGAGAGATAGGACACTGAGAGAGAGTGTAAGGGAGCTGGATTAATGTCAGTGGGGATACAGTCAGTGACACAGCACTGGGATTAAAATCAGTGGGATACAGTCTGCACTGGGTTGAGGAGTCGCTAAGACAGTGTGTGAGGGAGATGGATTAACATCAGTGGGAAGATTGCCTCAACATTCAGGGGAGAAGATTTAGGATGGAGATGAGGAGAAACTGTTTTTCCCAGAGAGTGGTGAATCTGTGGAATTCTCTGCCCAGGGAAGCAGTTGAGGCTTCTTCATTAAATATATTTAAGATAAAGTTGGATAGATTTTTACATAGTAAGGGAATTAAAGGTTACGGGGAAAAGGCAGGTAGATGGAGCTGAGTTTGCAGACAGATCAGCCATGATCTTATTGAATGGCGGGGCAGGCTTGATGGGCCGGATGGCCTACTCCTGCTCATATTTCTTATGTTCAAAGATCCCAGTGCTGGGTACAGGTTGCTCAACCAAATATCATGAGACAGAGCTACCTTGGTACAAGTGAACAGTGACCTCCAGTACCCTCTCCCTTCACCGAATCTTGGTTTCCCATGGCAGCCTCTGGCATGCTCACCGTCCGCATGCCCCTAAACCATCACCCCGACATGTGAAAGCTGTCTGCGCTGGTCTACGGTTGGAGGAGACACACACACACACACACACACTCACACACTCACACTCACACACACACACTCACTCACACACACACAAACACACACACACTCTCACTCACACACACACACACTCACTCACACACACACACTCACTCACTCACACACACACACTCACTCACACACACTCACACACACACTCACTCACTCACTCACTCACTCACTCACTCACTCACTCACACACACACACTTTCTAACCTGTCAGCTAACAATCTGCAGGAGTTAAACCTCGCTCCTTGGAGATCCACACATGCTGAGGTAACTGTGTGTGAGAAAGTGCTTTGCCTTTCTAACAGCTCCTTTACAATTAATTAACCAGACGGAATTGATTAAGTGCCAATGACGGGAAACAGGTTATCCTCTGCTTAATAACGTGGCTGGGAGCTGCTTCCTGAGCCTGCCCTCTGCTTTGCAAAGGAATCGCGATGCATGACGTTTGAGAATGGAATATCACGGGTACTGTATATGTTGTGAAATTTGTTATTTTGTGGCAGCAGTACATTACAAAACATAATAATAAAAAAGCCTACAATTACAATAAGAAATTATTAAATTAAATAAGTACAAAAAGAGAGCAAAAAGAAGGAAGAAAGTAGTGAGGCAGTGCACATGGGTTTATAATTGAGGGGAAGAAGTTGAGTGTGTGTCTTCAGGCTCCTGTTCCCCCTCCTTGAGAGGAGAAGGCATGTCCTGGGTGGTGGGGGTCCTTCATGACAGGCATTCTGAAGATGCCCACAATGGAGCTGGTTGAGTTTTCAACTTTGAAGTTCCAGTTCAAGTTTAATTGTCATTCAATCATACATGAATGCAGTCAAATGAAACAGTGTTAGTCCAGGACCAGGGTACAAATCTCAGTACCAACAGTCACACCACGTATGGCACATACAAGATAAAAGCATGTATAGAATACAGTCACACACACAAACACAATACAGTCCAAGTCCCTGAGTCCGTGAATCTGCAATCGAACACGGGGGAGCAGCACCACCTCCAGCTCTGATGCTGCATCATGCCACCTTGCATGGCTGTAAACAGGCAACACTACACCTTTAGGCCCAGCCGTCGCTAGGACCAAGGCCAAGCAGATCCCCTCTCTTCCTGCTGTCCCCTAATAGATCAGTGAATCGGACTTGCAGCATTCCACATTAACAATATCCAACAAGGTCTTGCAATGACAAGAAAAGCGACTAAGATGAGCCGTGACTGTTAGAGTGCACACTGCCTCCTGTGATGCAGGCAGCAACACGATCTGCACCATCTCCTCCACCAACGAGAACCCATTTTAACTTCTTAATGGCCAGCAGGGTCTTGTGTTGTAAAAGATACATTTAGTAAGGGCAATAACACCTTTGGCTGACCCGTAGAAGCAGCTGCCATCTTACTGGAAGCTCTCTGCAGCTTACCCTGACCCTGACCAGTGCCCCTCCACACCAGACAATAACACAGCCAGTTCGAACGCACTGCTGGTGGGAGTGGCCCTATCTTGTCTGCTGACTGCAGACACTTGTCTGGACAATCACTGCTCCACCAGACCGACTAGCAGCACCAGGCCTGGATGAGAGGGCGGCGCAGTGACCATGGGTTGGCAGGAGTTCAGTGATAGCCCAGGTGCCGAGGGAGAGACACAGACACAGGATGGACAGTTCACTGAGCTCTACCATGGGTGCTAGCCTCTGTAGTATCCAAGACATCTTCAAGGAGCGGTGCCCTAGGAAGGCAACGTCTCACCACACAGACATGCCCTCTTCACACTGGTACCATTGGGAAGGCACACAGTCAGTGGTTCAGAAACAGCTCCTTCCCCTCTGCCAACCAGTTCCTAAATGGAGATTGAACTCATGGAAATTCTATCACTACTTTTTTATGTCTGTTATTTTGCATTATTTATTTTAACTATTTAATAGACATATATATACTTAATGTAACTCAGTTTTTTCTCTATATTTATTTATCATGTGTTTCATTGTATTGTTGCTGCAAAGTTAACAAGTTTCACAGCATATACCAGTGATATTAAATCTGATTCTGATTCATAAACAACAGGCCAATAGGGCTGCTAACTTAAGACTCTCGACCTAACTAAAAGCAAATATCATCAGTGTGACTCAAAAGCAGTGACCTAGAGCTGAATTGATGCTGCTCCTTTAACAAAGCCTATCTAAATCACCACTGCTTGCAAGGAACGTGGACTAAGGTAAGCAGGGAGCGCTGTCATCTCTTTACTTCAATCAAAACTTGACAAGACTGGGAAAAAAGGAAGAGAATTAAATACGATTACAGAGAAACACTAATTGTCTGGAAGGCGTGCTTCCTCCCGTGTGTGATTGCTGTCTTCTTGCAGATGCCCGTCTGCATGATCACCCAGACTCTGCAGCAAAGTTCGTGGTTGTGACAGGGGTGCTGTCTGTGTGGGGTTTGCATGCTCTCCTGTGACTGCATGGGTTTCCTCTGGCAACTCCAGTCTTCTCCCAGGGCCTGCTGGTTTGTAGGGTTTACTGCGTCCTGCTTGTATCGGTGAGGGGTTGAGTCTGGGGAGAGTTGATGGGAATGCTGAGAGAATGAGACAGGATTAGTGTAAATAGGTGCCTGATGGTTGGCAGGAACTTGATGGGCTGAAAGTCCTGTTTCTGTGCTATTTCTCACTACGACTCAGAATAGCTTTGGTGACATACAAAGTTCCATCAAATCCTAATGAAATATGGCCACTGTCGTGCCATCTTAAATATTTCTTACTGCAGTTTACTGTTATATAATGCAATGTATTGCTGCTGCAAAACAACAAACTTCATGACATATACCAGTGAGGTAATTAAAGTAAATTATTAGTGCAAAATGAGAGCAAAAACTAAAATACTGAGTTCATTGTACAGACAGATATCTGACAGCAGAGGGGAAGAGGCTGTTCCTGGTATGTTGAGTGTGTGCCTGCAGACTCCTGCACCTCTTCCTTGAAGGTAACGATGAGAAGAGTGCATGTTTCGGATGGTGAAGGTCTTCAGTGAGGAATGCCGCCTTTTTGAGGCATCGCTTTTTGAAGATGCCCTTGATGGTGGGGAGGATGGAGCTGCTGAGTTCAGAATACACTGTAGCATCTTACGATCCTGTGGATTGGAGCCTCCATACCAGAAGGTGATGCAATCATTCAGAATGTTCTCCACGGTACATCTGTGGAAATTTGATAGAGTCTTTGGTGACGTATCAAATTTTCTCACACTCCTAATGAAGTACAACTGCTGTTGTGCCTTCTTCATGATTGCATCAATGTGTTGGGTCCAAGATAAATGTTCTGACATCCAAGAAATTGAAACTGGTCATCCTATCCACTGCTGATCCCTCAATGAGGACTGGTGTGTGTTTCTCCGACTTAACCTTCCTGAACTTCACAATCAATTCCTTGGTTTTACTGATGTTGTGCAAGGTTGTTCTTGCAACCAGCTGATCTACCTCTTGTATGCCTCCTCATCGCCATCTGAAATTCTGCCAACGACACTTATGACATTGGCAAATTTAGAGACGGTGTTTGAGCTGTGCCTAGCCACATAGTCATGGGTGGAGAAAGAGTCGTGGGCTGAGCACACGTCCTTGAGGTGCACCAGTGTTGTATCCAATTCAAGTATCCAATTGTCAAGGGAGGTACAGAGTCCCAGGTTTTGAATCCTGTTGATTAGTACCGAGGGTATGATGGTTGTAATGAATAACCAGCAGCCTGACATAGTTATTACTATTGTCCAGATGATCCAAGCCAAGCGAAGAACCAGTGAGATTGCATCCACTGTAGACCTGTTGTGGTGATAGACAAACTGCAGTGGGTCCAGGTCCTTGCTTGGGCAGGAGTTAATTCTGGCCATGACCAACCTCTCGAAGCACTTCATCACCAAAGATGAGAGTGCACTTGGGTGATAGTCTTTGGGGTAGCTCAAGCCGCGTTTCTTGGGCCCCCTTCGAAACAGGGAGGAACGGCAGCAGTGAGATTGAAGATGTCCTTGAACACTCCCACCTGTTGGTTGGCACAGATTTCCAGTGCTCTGCCAGGTACACAATCAGGGCATGACACATTGCGAGGTTTCCCCACTTGATAGGTTCTGATGTTGGCCTCCCAGACAGAGATCACAGGGTCACCAGGCGCTACAGAGATTCGCACAAGGTTGGTTTTATTCTACCTTTCAAGGAGTGCATAATGGTGCAGAGCACCACAGATATTCATGATTTGCCTTGTGGGGAGTAATGGCCAGAGCTGTTGTGCATCTAACTGTGTCCCTAACTCTGGCAATTAATCTGCTCGAGCCCTCAAGAAACTGCAGAGCTCAGAAAACGTGGCCTAGTACATCACACAAAACAGACTCCGCCCCATGGATTCTGTCGACACTCCCGCTGCCTTGGGAAAGCAACCAATGCAATCAAGAACCCCTCTCACCTTGGACATTCTATCTTCTCCAATCTCCTTTAGGCAGAAGGTACAAAACCCTGAGATTTCAAAGAAGGTATCTGTCCTGTTGCTAAAACACTAATGAACAGTTCCCTAAAATGATTAGATGGATCCTTGACATCACAACCTACAGTGCATGGTTATGACCAATTTGTCTGCCTGTATTGCTTCTCTGTAACTGCAACATTTCACTCTGCATTCTGTTAGTGTTTTTCTTCTCCCTGATCCCCAGCATCAACCCCAGACTGTGTTGGTCATGGATGCGAATGATGCATTTGACTGTACGATTCGATGGAGTTCAGGCTGGAAACCGTTGTTCTGTTGAATGATAAGACGAACTCTTGTCCTCATTGTCCTTATGACCTTGTGTTTTATTATTTACTTGCACTGTACTTCGTCAGTAGCTGTTACACTTCATTCTGCAATAATTTGATCTAACTGAACAGTAAGCAAGACAACTTTTTCACCGTATCTTTGTGCATGTGACAATAATAAACCAATATCTTGAACCACTGTGGATAACTTCACTCACCTCAGCTCTGAACTGATTGCACAACCCATGGACTCACACTTAAGCACTCTACAACTTGTGTTCTTGATAATTATTGCTTTTTTTTGTATCTGCAGTTTGCTGTTGTTTGAACTTCAGTTAGTTGTTGCGCTGTGTGTGGTTATTCATTGATTCTGTTGTGTTTCTTTGTATTTACTATGAATGTCCACAGGAAACTGAACCTCAGGGTTGTATATGGAGAAATACAGTATGTACTTCAATAAATTGACTTTAAACTTTGAATACCAATAAATACGGGTGACATGGATTTGTGGAGGTTGGCAGTAACATGCTTTACTGTGCCAGTAATCAAAGTTCAATTCCCTTGGCCTCCACAGGTGGTCGTGGCAACAAATTCTACAGATTTACCACTCTATGGCGAAAGAACATCCTCCTCTTCTCTGTTCTAAATGAATATCCCTCTATTCTGAGGCTATACCCTCTGGTCATAGGCTCCCCAGTATAGGAAACATCCTCTCCACATCAGTAAGGATTTGTACATTCTTCCCGTGACCGAGTGGGTTTCCTGCCACATTCCAAACACATATGGGTTCGTGTCAGTAAGTTGTGGGCATGCTATGTTGGTGCCAGAAGCAAGGAGACACTCGCGGGATTCCCAGCATCAACCCCAGACTGTGTCGGTCATGGATGCAAATAATGCTTTTGACTGTATGTTTCGACGTGACAAATAAAAGCTAATCTTTAATATGAAAAACAAGTCTTCCGCTGGGTGCAATAATAAACTAATCCAAAGTGTGGTTTCACCAATGTCCTGTACGGCTGCAATACAACATACCAATTTTCTGTCCCTATGTGTCAGACCTTATTTGATAATGCTCCACTGAGTTCTTTGGAGTCCTTCCATAGTACTAAAGATCTCTGAGCTCCAACATCAGCCACGCCAACCTTACCTCCCGGCAAGGGGGGGAGGGATTTCATTGACTGCAGCCCCGTCTAGAGAGCCCCCATTGTATCAATGAAGCCCACGCTTCTCACAATCCTTCAAAGGCGACTCTGCAGAAATCCTGCTCTGACCCATTAGTCGGATTACTTCAGCAAACCTGACCTTGCTTAATCAGAGTGACAGACCATGAAGGGTGCAGCAGGGGGCTGTCCCCAGAGTTGGGGGGTATCTCCACAGACTCGACACTCCATCCTGAAAAACACAGTTTAACCCCTTCACCCAACTCTCGCTTTCTGTGGGAACTTCACACAGCAAGTTCAAGGGTCGACTCACAAGACAAGGTCAGTAAAGTCAATAAGATCGTAAGACATAGAGGCACAATTAGGCCACTTGGCCCATCAAGTCCGCTCTGCCATTCCATCATGGCTGGTTTATTATCCCTCTCAACCCTATTCTCCTGCCTTCTCCTCAACACTTTTGATACCCCGACTAATCAAGAAGCTATCAAATTCCATTTGAAATATACGCAATGACCTTTCCTCCACAGTTGTCTGTGGCAATGAATTCCACAGGTTTCACACATCTCCTGGCTAAAGAAATTCCTCCTCATCTCTGTTCTAAATAGACGTCCCTCTAGTCTGAGGCTGTGCTCTCTGGTCCTAGACTCTCCCTCTATAGGAAACATCCTCTCCACATCCACTCTATCCAGGCTGTTCAATATTTGATAGGTTTCAATGGGATCCCTCCTCATTCTTCTAAACTCCAGTGAGTAAAAACCAGTGCCATCAAATGTTCCTCATTCCCAGAATCACTCTCGTGCACCTCATCTGGGCACTCTCCAATACCAGCACATTTTGTAGATATGGGGCTCAAAATAGCTCACAGTACTCCACGTGTTGTTGACCAATGCCTTATAAAGCTTTAGCATTATAACCTTGCTCTTATATTCTAGTCCTCTTGAAATGAATGTTGACATTGCATTTGTCTTCCTTACCACCAACTCAACCTGCAAGTTAACCTTTAGGGAATCCTGCACAAGGACTGTCTAGTCCTTTTGCAGCTTTGATTGTTAAATTTTCTTCCCACTTAGAAAATAGTCTAGGCTTTTATTCTTTCTATCAAAGTGCATGACCATACTCTTCCCTACCCTATATTCCATCCTCCACTTCTTTGGCCATTATCCCAATCATTCTAAGTCCTTCTGCAGACTCACTCTTTTCTCAACACTACTTGCCCCTCTATCTATCTGCAAATGAGGCCACAAAGCCATTAATTCAATCATCCAAGCCATTGACAAAGTCACTGGCAGCCAACCAGAAAAGGGTTCTTTATTTTCATTCTCTGCCTCCTGCTAGTCAGCCACTGCTTTATCTATCCATGCTGATACCTTTCCTGTAATACCATGGGCTCTTACCTTGTTAAGCAGCCTTGAGTGCAACATCTTGTTAAAGACCTTCTGAAAATCCAAGTAGGCAACATCCACTGACTCTCCTTTGTCTATCCTGCTGTAATTTCCTCAAAGGATTTCAACAGATTTGTCAGGCAAGATTTCCCCATAAGGAAACCATGCTGACTTTGGTCTATTTTACCATCTGCCTCCAAGTGCCCCAAAATCTCCTCCGTAATAATAGACTTCAGCATCTTCTCAAGCACTGAAGTCAGGCTAACTGGCCGATAATTTTCTTTCTTCTGCTTCCCGCCTTTCTTGAAGAGTGGAGTGATATTTTCAATTTTGCATTCCTCCAGAACCATTTCACACTCTTGATCCTTGAATGATCATTACTGATACTTCCACAATCACTTCAGCTCCCACTTTCAGAACCTGAGGTGTAACCGCAGTGAAGACTGACAGAAAATACTTATTAAGTTCTTCCACCATTTCTTTGTCCCACTTTACTACCTCTCCATCATTATTTTCCAGTCATCCAATATCTACTCTTACTTCTCCTTTACTCTTTACATATATGAATTTTTTCTTTTGTATTATTGGCTAACTTCCCTTCATATTTCAACTTTCCCCTCATAGCTTTTTAGTTGCCTTCTGTTGGTTTTTAGAGGATTTCCTAATCCCCTAACTTCTCATTAATTTTTGCTCTATTGTATGCCCTCTCTTTTGCTTTTGTGCTGCCTAAGGAATTCATTGTCTCTAATCTACATAAGAACATAAGAAATAGGAGCAGGAGTAGGCCATCCAGCCCATCAAGCCTGCCCCACCATTCAATAAGATCATGGCTGATCTGTCCGTAAACTCAATGCCATCTACCTGCCTTTTCCCCATAACCCTTAATTCCCCTACTATGTAAAAACCTACCTAACTGTATCTTAAATATATTTAGTAAAGAAGCCTCAACTGCTTCCCTGGGCAGAGAATTCCATGGATTCACCACTCTCTGGGAAAAACAGTTTCTCCCCATCTCCGTCCTAAATCTTCTCCCCTGAATCTTGGCAATGTCCCCTAGTTCTAGTCTCACCCACCAATGCAAACAACTTTCCTACTTCGATCTTATCTATCCCTTTCAAAATTTTGTATGTTTCTATAAGATCCCCTCTCATTCTTCTGAACTCCAGAGAGTATAGTCCCAGGCGACTCAATCTCTCCTCATAGGTTAACCCCTTCATCCTTGGTATCAACCTGGTGAACCTCCTCTGCACTGCCTCCGAAGCCAGTATATCCTTCCTCAAGTATGGAGACCAGAACTCCAGGTGCGGCCGCACCAGTACCCTGTATAGTTGCAGCATGACCTCCCCACTCTTGAATTCAGTCCCTCTAGCAATGAAGGTCAACATTCCATTTGCCTTCTTAATAACCTGTCGTACCTGCAAGCCAACTTTTTGTGATTCATGCACAAGCACTCCCAAGTTCCTCTGCACAACAGCATGCTGCAATCTTTCACCATTTAAATAACAATCTGCTCTTCTATTATTCCTTCCAAAGTGGATGATCTCGAATTTACCGACATTGTATTCTATCTGCCAGACCTTGGCCCACTCACTTAACCTATCTATATCCCTCTGCAGACTCTCCACATCCTCTGTACAATTTGCTTTTCCACTCAGTTTAGTGTCATCAGCAAATTTTCCTACATTACACTCAGACCCCTCTTCCAAATCATCAATGTAAATCGTAAACAGCTGCGGGCCCAGCACCGACCCCTGCGGCGCCCCACTCACCACAGACTGCCAACCGGAAAAACACCCATTTATACCAGCTCTCTGCCTTCTATCGGTTAACCAATCCACTATCCATGCCAGTACACTTCCTCCAACTCCATGCATCCATATCTTATTTATAAGTCTCTTGTGTGGCACCTTATCGAATGCCTTCTGGAAATCCAAGTATACGGCATCTACCTGTTCCCCTCTATCCACTGCACTCATTATGTCCTCAAAGAGCTCCAGTAAGTTTGTCAAACAGGATCTGCCCTTTCTGAATCCATGCTGTGTCTGTCTAATGAAGCCAATCCTTTCTAAATGTTTTGCTATTTCCTCCTTAATGACAGCTTCAAGCATTTTCCAGACTACAGATGTTAAGCTAACTGACCTATAGTTGCCTGTCTTTGCCCAGAGCCTAGAGAGTTTTGATAAATGATTACCAACGTGTCTGCTATAACCTCCGCCAATTCCTTCAGCACCCTGGGATGCATCCCATCAGGATCAGGGGACTTATCTACCTTTAGGCCCTCTAGTTTTCTCATCACTATCTCTTTAGTGACAGTGATTTTATTGAGGTCCTCACCTCCCATTTCGTCCATAACATCTTTTTTGGCATTTTTGACATGTCCTCCACCGTGAAGGCCAACACAAAATAGTCGTTCAATGCTTCAGCCAATTCCTTATCACCAAATATCAATTTCCCCTTCTCGTCTTCCAAGGGACCTACATTGACTTTAGCCACCCTCTTCTGTTTTATATATTTATAAAGACTTTTGCTATCTGTTTTTATATTTTGTGCTAATTTACTTTCATACTCTATCTTCCCTTTCGTTATTTCTTGTTTAGTTGTTCTCTGTTGCTTTTTAAAGTTTTCCCGATCCAGTCTCCCACTACTCTTTGCAACTTTGTACACGAGCTTTTAATTTGATACTATCTTTTATTTCCTTAGTTATCCAAGGCTGGCTCTCCCCACTCGTACTGTCCTTACTTTTGACAGGAATATACTTTTGTTGAGCACTGTGAAAAATCTCTTTAAAAGTATTTCACTGTTCCTCAACTGTCCTACCAAATAGCCTGTGCTCCCAATCCACATTAGCCAACTCCTCCCGCATCCTGTTGTAGTCTCCCTTGTTCAAGCAGAATACACTAGTTTTAGATCTATTTCATCCTGTTTCAATCTGTCCTGTGATTGGTTGTGGAGAGTACTATAGATAATTCTGACCAGTGACAGGCTGATTCATTGGCTCTAGTCTATCCTATAATTGGTCAGGAGGGAATTCATTGGCTCTAATCTGCCCTGTGATTGGTAGTAGAGAGCTCTCTGGATAATTCTGGCCAGTGACAGGCTGATTCATTGCATTCTGTGATTGAGTCAGATCAGCAGTTGGTTGGGAGGGTTATCTGTTGATCAGATCTGCCCTGTCCTCAGTAAGGGCCTCACTTTTGACCCCTGTGTCTGCACTTCAGTGAGCTCCACACCCACCATAATGCTAAGTTCTTCTTCCACCATCTCCATCTCTGTAGCTTCTTCATTGGCAAAGACTCCTCAGCTCACACAGATGACCCCTTCTCCCATTTCCAATCCTCTTCCACTTCCTGGACACCCCCGCTCTGTCTGGTCTTCTGCCTGCTCTGGATCTTTTCATTGCTGGTTGCTGATGAGACATCATCCATCTTAACTTTACCACTTCTCACTCCTTCCAAAATCTCTGCTCTCTATTCTCTCTGCACCACTCCTAACCTCACCACCAATCTTGCAGATAAGCAAGGCTCTTCAGTAGTCGGGTGGACTGTCCTTTACTTTGCTGAGGCCAGGCAACAACTCTCAGACAACTTCACTTACCTACCCTTCGGACAGGATCCCACTAAGGAGCACCAGGCAAGGGAAAGTCTGCAGATTATTCCCTCTGGTTCAGTCCCTTCCTACCTGCATCCATGACACTTCACACAATTTAGATCTTTTCAATGACTTTAAGTTTCCTGGCCCCAATCATCTCTTTTTCACTATGGATGTCCTGTCCGTATACAACTCCATCCCCCATCAGTAGGTGCTTAAAGCTCTCTGTTTCTTTCTGGACAACAGACTCAACCACCACCACTCTCCTCCATCTAGAGGAACTGGTCCTTTCACTTAATAATTTCTCCTTCGGCTCCTCCAACTTCCTTCAAACCAAAGGTGTACCCTTGGGCACTCGCATGGGTCCCAGCTATGCCTGCCTTTTGGTCAGCGTTTCAAGCCTACACCAGTATAACTCTCTAACTTTACATCAGTGACTGCATTGGTGCTGCTTCCTGCACCCATGCTGAGCTTGTCAACTTCATCAGCTTTATCTCCAACTTCTACCCTGCCTTAAAATTTACTTTGTCCATTTCCAACACCTCAATTTGTCCATTTCCAATTCCTCAATCTCTCCATCTCTATCTCTGAAGACAGCTTATCTATTGATATCTATTATGAAATCAATGACTCTCACAGTTACCTGGACTACACCTCTTTCCACCGTTACTTGTAAAAATGCTATCCCCTTCTCTCAGTTCCTCCATCTCTGCCGTATCTGCTCTCAGGATGAGGTTTTTCATTCCAGAACTAATTATACGTCCTCCTTCATCAAAGAAAGGGCTCTTCCTTCCTCCACCATCAACGCGGCCCTCACCCACAAATTTTCCATCGTGTGCACATCTGCCCTCTCCCCATCGTCCTGCCAGCACACCAGCTTCCTCTTGTCCTCACCTACCACCCCTCTAGCCTCGATGTCCAGCACATAATTCTCCATAACTTCCACCATCTCCAATGGGATCCCACCCCCAAGCACATCTTTTCATTCCCCCCTCCCTTCCACTTCCCACAGGGATCGTTCCCGATGTGACTCGTCCACTCATCCCTCCCCACGGATCTCCCTCCTGGTACTTATCCTTGTAAGTGGAACAAAGACCGCACCTGCCCCGACACCTCCTTCCTCACTACCATTCAGGGCCCCAAACAGGTGAGGTGACACTTCACCTGCAAGTCTGTTGGGCTCATCTGCTGTATCTGATGCTCCGAGTATGGCCTCCTGTATATCGGAGAGATCAACATAGACCGCTTCACCAAGCACCAATGGATGCTCCGTCTGCCAGACAATTTATATCTCCCTGTAGCCACCCATTTCACTTCCCATTCCCAGTGTGACATGGCCTCTACTGCCGTGATGAGGCTACACTCAGGTTGGAGGCCAACACCTTATATTCCGTCTGGGGAGCCTCCGATCTGGTGGCATGAACATCGATTTCTTGAACTTCCATTCATTGGCCCCCTCCCCTCATTCTTGTTTCCTTCTCTCACCTTATCTCCTCACCTGCCCGTCACCTCCCTCTGCTGCACCTCCCCCTTCCCTTTCTTCCATGGCCTTGTGCTTTTCTACCCTCTATCAGAATCCCTCTTCTCCAGATCTTTATCTCTTTCATCAATCAACTACCCAGCTCTTTACTTCACAGCTCCCTCTCTCCTGCTTTCTCATGACCTACCACTTTGAACTTCTTCCTCCCCTCCCTCCACCTTCTTACTCTGAGTTCTCTCCTTCCTTTCCAGTCCTGAAGAAAGATCATGACTGCTTACTCTTTTCCCTACTTGCTGTCTGGCCAGCTGAGTGCCTCCAGCATTTTGTGTGTGTTGCTTTGGATGTCCGGCATCTGCAGACGTTCTCACCTTTCTGTCCTGAGATTGGCCAGGGATATGCTGTGTAAGAGAACACTGGTTCAGTCACCATGATTTGTTAGCAGAGATCCTGCATGTCAATGCTGGCTACAGATTGGATATGATGAACCATGTGGGTTGGTGCTGGCTGGAGACTGAATAATTCCAGTTCCCATCGGGATCTGTGCTGCTCTGAGTACCAGTTTAAATATTGGGCTAGAAAGACTTGAGTATCCCTGATGACTCGTAACAATTTTTACAGATGCACCATAGATAGAATCCTCTATCAACTTGGCATGATTAACTTATTATTGTTTAATTATTTATGGTTTTATATTGCTATATTTCTTCACTATTCTTGGTTGGTGCGGCTGTAACGAAACCCAATTTCCCTCGGGATCAATAAAGTATCTGTCTGTCTGTCTCTTTGAATACATTACAGATTAAATAGAACATAGTGCCAACCTTATAATCCACTCTAAGACCAGTCTACCCCTTTTCTCTCACTCAGCCTTCCATTTTTCTCTCATCATTTTTCTATCAAAGAGTTTCTTAAATGTCCGTAATATATCTGCTCCTGGCAGCACGTTCCAGGCACCCACCATCTCTATGCGAAAAAAACTACCTCTGACTTCCCCACTATATGTTCTTCCAAACACCTTAAATTATGCCTCCTTCCTAGGGCCATTTCTGCCCTAGGAAAAAGGCTCTGGCTATCTCCTCAATCTATGCCTCTTGTCATCTTGTACACCTCTAATAATCACATCTCATCCTCCTTCATTCCAAAGAGAAAAGTGCGAGCTCACTCAACCTTTCCTCATAAGATGTGCTCTCCAGTCCAGCAGTGTTAGTGGCATTTCCCTGCTGTCTGCATTAACTCTCTCTGCCAGTGCCCCCCTCCTTTCCCCACTCCCTGCAGTGATCTGACCTTCTCCTGGCCACCAACCCACTCTGTCGCCACGGGCAGCAATGAGGTAGCTCGCAGGGCCAGAACTCTTCAGGAGTTGGTAGGGGGATGGGACCTCGAATGTCTGCGGTATTAATGATCTGATTAACCAGGGTGTCTGATTGAGCAAGCTGGCAGGAGACTAATTTAACCCTGTTTCATGTCAGACGCTCCAACTGTGAACGTGTTGACCTTTGGAGGGGTTACAGGATTAGATTGATGTCTGAAGTTTGAGCAGTCTCTCTCTGCACAAGGAAGGCTGGAGAGACTCAACGCTGGAACACCTGCCCTGCTCCAGGATTGCACAATAAACACTTTAACCCATTAAACTCTCCGATTCCAGCCTTTCCCAGATCTACCAACCGCCACCTTTGCGATCAATGAAAACCTGGTGATGTAACTTTTAGTCACCTCATCTAAATTATGGATCTTTTATTGCAACAGCTACGTTCCACACATTAAACCCTGTGCACCACAACAATCAGTGCCTGGCACTGAGGAAGTCCCATTTATATCAACTGCCCATTTCCCATCTCTGCCAGGGTCAGGGATGTCTAGGATTACATCCACAACATGTTAGAGAGAGAGGGAGATTAGCCATATGTCTTAATACATAAGAAGGAAAAGCAAAGAGGTCCTGAAAAGAGAATTTAGAGAGCTAGATAGAAAGCTGAGAAGCAGGACATCTCGGGTAGTAATCTCTGGACCAGTGAGGGTAGAAACAGGGTGATCTGGCAGATGAATGTGTGGCTGAGAAGCTGATGCAGGAGACAGGCTTCAGGTTCTTTAATCATTGGGATCTCTTCTGGGGGAGGTATGACCTGTTCAAAAGTGACAGGCTGCACCTGAACCCGAGGGGGACCAATATTCGCACAGGGAGGTTTGTTAGAACTGTTGGGGAGGGTCTAAATTAATTTGGCATGGGGATTGGAACCGGAGTGAAGGGACTCTGGATAGGATGGATGGTAACAAAACAAAGATAGTGTGCAGTCAGACTGTCAGGAATGGCAGGCAGATGATAGGATATAATTGCAGAGCATTAAGCATGCAGAATCAAAAAGGGAAGCAAATACAGTATTCAAACTGTTATATCTCAATGTATGGAGTACGAGAAACACGGTTGCACCAGTACAGATTGTCAGGTATGACGGTACGGGCAGAACTGAATCGTGGCTGAAGAATAGTTGTAGTTGGGAGCTAAATATCCAAAGTTACAGGTTGCATTGCAGGGATAGGAAAGTAGGCAGAGGGTGTGGCGTGGTTCTGCTGATAAAGAACGGCATCAAATCAGTAGAAACATGTAACATAGGATCAGACGATGCTGAACCCTTGTGGTTAAGAAATTGCAAGGGTAAGAGGACCCTGATGGCAGTTATATACAGGCCTCCCACAACAGGAAATGGAAAAGGTGTGTCAAAAGGGCAATGTTATGATAGTCATGGGAGATTTCAACATGCAGGTCGATTGGAGAAAATCAGGTTGGAAATGGATCTCAAGCAAGTGAATTTGTTGAATGCCTATGAGGTGGCTTTTTAGAACAGTTTGTCATTGAGCCGACTAGGGGACCAGCTATACTGGATTGGGTGTTTCAAAGGTACATTTGATGTCGGAGAAATGTATACAGTATACATCCTGAGATGCTTTTTCTTCGCAACCTTCTACAAAACAGGGGAATGCCCCCAAGGAATGAACGACGGTTACATGTTAGAACCCCAAAGACCCACCAGCTCCCCCCCTTCCATGTGTAAGCAGCAGCAAGCAACGATCCCCCCTGCTCCCCACCAGCAAAAAAAAAAGCATCGGCACCCGCCACTGATCACTTAAACATGAGCAAGGCAACAGCAAGGACACAGACTTGCAGTATTCCAAAGACTTCATGTTTCACCCAGTAATTCAACACACCACAGGCTCTCTCTCTCCCTAATAAGAGAAAAAGAGGTGTCTCCATTTCACAGAGAGAGGGGAGACATAACAAACAGCTCGACGTTTCGGGCCGAGACCCTTCGTCAGGACGAGACGGAGGGTCTCGGCCCAAAACGTCGACAGCGCTTCTCCCTATAGATGCTGCCTGGCCTGCTATGTTCTACCAGCATTTTGTGTGTGTTGTTTGGAGTATTGTGTACAGTTTTGGGCTCCTAATCTAAGAAAAGATGTGCTGGCATTGGAGAGGGTTCAGAGGAAGCTTGCAAGCATGATTCCAAGAATGAAAAGGTTATCATACAAGGAACATTTGATGACTCTGGGTCTGTACTCACCGGAATGTAGAAGGATGAGGGGTAATCTCATTGAAACCTTTCAAATGTTGAAAGGCCTCGACAGAGTAGATGTGGAAAAGATGTTTCCCATAGTGGGGGAGTCTAGGACAAGAGGGTACAACCTCAGGGTATATGGGCATCCATTTAAAACAGTGATGCTGAGAAATTTCTCTAGCCAGTGGGTGGTGAATTTGTGGAATTTATAACCACAGGCAGCTGTGGAGGCCACGTCATTGGGTATATTTAAAGCAGAGCTTGATAGGTTCTTGATTGGACATGGCATCAAAGGTTAGAGGGAGAAGATTGGGGAGTGGGGCTGAGGAGAAGAATCAGACATAATTGAATGGCAGAGCAGACTTGATGGTTCGAATAGCCTAATTCTGCTCCCATGTCTTATGGTCTTATGGTCTCTCAACCAATTCTCAATATACATGTAAGTACATATCTCACACACAAAATACAGGAGGAACTCAGCAGGTCCGGCAGGATCTGAGGAGAGGAATATGAGTTTGTGTTAAGAATATCTCATGTGTTTTTACACACATAATGTTCAAGGTTCAAGGTTAATTTATTATCAAAGCATTGGTCTTCTCCTGACAGCCATGAAACAAAAAAAAATCATGGAAGCCATTCAAAGATCAACATCAACCCCCTCCCCTCTCCCCATGCAAAAAACAAACCAATCATGCAAACAGTAACAAGAAAGAATGGGCAGAAACACAGAAAATAAAAGCACAAAACTGAAAGAGTTCAAGAGAACCACAGTCCATTTCTCTTACTGATGTGAGCACAAGAGATTGTGCAGATGCTGGAAATCCAGAGCAACACGCACAAAATGCTGGAGGAACTCAGCAGGCCAGGCAGCATCTATGGAGTGAAATGAACAGTCAACATTTCAGGCTGAGATCCTTCATCAGGACAAAGCATTGATTATTTATTCCTCTCCATAGATGCTGCCTAACCTGCTGAGTACCCCCAGCATTTTGAGTGTGTGTTGCTCTGGATTTCCAGCATCGGCAGAATCTCTTGTGTTCACCATCTGTAGTAATGTTACATCCAGAGAGGTGGTGGAGTGCTACAGCAAAACAACTGAGTAGCACTGTCCAGGTTGAATTATTTGTATATCTGGTTATTTACTTATTTATTATTGTCACACCTACCAAGGTACAGTGGAAAACAATGCATGCCTTACATACAGTGTGTTAAGGTCATACATACAAGGGAAAACAATAACACTCAAGAATAAAGTGTTCCAGTTACAGAGGAAGTATTGGAATTGGAATTGGTTTATTATGGTTACGTGTACCAAGATACAGTGAAAAGCTTGTCTTACATACTGTTCATACAGATCAGATCACAGTGCGGTGAAGTAGAACCAGGTATAACAATAACAATGCAGAATAAAGCGTTACAGCTACAGGGAAAGTAAAGTGAAGTACAGGTGGACAATAAGGTGCAAGATGATAATGAGGTAGATTGCAAGGTCAAGAGTCTAACTTGTCACATTAATAACCCATGAGAGGTTTTCTATCCCCAACTGGGCATGTCTCCAGGTGGCAGATTGGGGAAAACCATGCATATAGCTTCTTTCTCTCTGCCATTCGATTCCTAAATGGACTTTGAACCTATGAATACTACCTCACTTTTTAAATATATATTATTTCAGTTTTTACATGATTTTTAATGTATTCAATATACATATACTGTAATTTATTTATTTATTATTATTTTTATTTTTTCTTCTTCTATATTATGTATTGCATTGAACTGCTGCTACTAAGTTCATGAATTTCATGACACATGGCTGTGATAATAAACCTGACTCTGATTCTGAAGTGGCAGATATTGTTCATCAAAAGCTTACTTTAAAATACAAACACATAAAAGGCACCGTACTTCACCATAAATGCAAGCCTGATCCGGGTTTAGACTCAGAATACCTCAAATTATACTATGACGATCAGTTATTACAGATGGGACAATCCATAATAACCGTCTGGATCTAATGATACAGGATAAACAAACAAGAGCAACTTACTGAATAGATATAGCCAACCCAAACACACAACATGAAGAAATCAGTAAGTGAAACACACCAGAAATATGCTGAATTAAAAGAGGAAATTGAAAGACTATGGAACATGAACAGGGTATACATTGTCACAATAGTAATATCTACAAACTGGTATCATCCCATAGTCACAACACAATAACATTAAACAATTAGGGCTATTCAGCGATATCTATGTAAATCATCGCAAAGCCACAATACTAAACACCACTAGAATAGTCTGCAAGTTCCTGGCAATTGAGAAATGAGTGAGCTGGGTTATGCCTGTACCTCAGGTTTTACCAGCTTGAATGGGGAAAAATAAATGGTAATAATAATTGCATATTTATCGAGCACGTTTAATACAGATGATGTATTTTAAAGTGCTTTGCAATGGGATAGAGTGTAAACAAGAAAATGAAAGATAAAAAGATATGGGAAACCAATGCAGAGTCCTGACGAAGGGTCTCGGCCCGAAACGTCGACAGTGCTTCTCCCTGCAGAGTAGCTGGTATGGGTCTGATATGAACCCTCACCCTGGTTCTGGTTAAAAGTCTAGCAGCAGCATTCTGAATGAATTGAAGTTTGTCAATAGATTGCTTTGGAAGGCCAGTAGAAAGTACATTGCAGTAATTTAGTCTGTTCTCTATAAAGACGTGAATTAGTTTCTTCGCATCATTATGTGACAGAATCAAATGCACCTTTGCAATATCTCTTAAGTGTAGAAGTGCAGCTCTGGTCACTTCCTTTATGTGGGATTTAAAGTTCAGATCTGAATCAAGGATACCATCCAGACTTGTTACTTCTGATTTTACAAGGGAAGTTCCCAACCTTACTGTGAAGTTTATCTCTTTTGTCTTTGGGGCCGACCAAAAGTGTTCCAGGTTAATAGTATGGTTGCGTGGGATTCATACTGCTTCCTCGCAGTACCAGTGACCTCAGTTTAATCCTCACCTCTGGAGCTGTCAGCATCAAAGTAAATCTATTATTAAGGTATTTATATGTCACAATATACTATCTTGAGATTCATTTTCTTGTGGACATTTACAGGAAAATAAAGAAATACAAACCTCCAAGAGGACCACAACATTGTCATTGGGTTTGGAGGCTTGCATGCCTCAATGATCTGAAGAGCTTTGTGGGCCGGAGTCAGAGCCTTGAGCTTTTGCTTTTGTTAGGGTCACCCATGCCAAGCAGGTCAAAGGGTAGAGGGCCAGATCCTCCAGGCTCCGGGCTTCGGTTCAGGGCTCACAACCGTGACTGGCAAAACAAAGTTGTTGCAGCAGAATCCCTCTACATCCATGTGCAATGGTATTCCTGAATCTCCAACCGGGACTTGCATGACTGACAGTAGTGAAAACTGTGAGGAAGTTACTGATGAAGGCAAGAAATACAATAGAATTTAGGAAGAACCATACATAAAAAAAAACTGACAACCAATGTGCAAAAGAAGAGAAGTTGTGTGAATATACTGTATAAAATTAATAATACAGAGAACATGAGGTATAGAGACCTTGAAAGTGAGTCTGTAGGTTTGGGAATCAGTTCAGTGTTGTGGTGAGTGAAGTTATCCACGTTGGTTCAGCAGCCTGATGGTTGAGGGATGATAACTGTTCCTGATCCTGGTGCTGTGGGTTAAGAGGCTCCTGTACCTTCTTCCTGATGGCAGTAGTGAGAAGGGAGCAGATTCTCCCCGTGACCACTTGGGTTTCCTGGGAGCTCCGGTTTCCTCCCATGTTCCATATTAATTAGTCTCCATTAATTATCCCATATCGTAAGCAAGAATGAAAAGTATTAAAGGGGAGCAACTCAGCAGGTTAGTAACTCAGCAACTGAAAGGGCTTTTGTACACACACACACACACACACACACAGACAAAGGAGCAGAAGTAGGCCATTCAGCCCATTGAGTCTGCTCCGCCACTCCACCATGAGCTAAATTATTCTCCCATCTAGTTCCAATTTCCAGCTTTTTTCCCCTAACCCTTGATATCCTGATTAATTAGATACCTATCAATCTCCTCCTTAAACACCCTCAATGATTGGGCCTCCACAGTTGTATGTGGCAACGAATTCCATAAATCCACGACCCTCTGGCTAAAAAAATTCCTGCTTATCTCTGTTTTAAATGGGTACCCTCTAATTCCAAGACTGTGGCCTCTTGTCCTGGACTCACCCACCAAGGGAAACAGCCTTTCCACATCTACTCTGTCCAACCCTTTCAACATTCGAAATGTTTCTGTAAGATCCCCTCTCATTCTTCTATACTCTAATGAATACAGTCCAAGAGCCGACAAACGCTCCTCATACGTGAGCCCCTGCATTCCAGGAATCACCCTCGTGAATCTTCTCTGAACTCTCTCCAACAACAGTACAACCCTTCTAAGATAGGGGGCCCAAAACTGCACACAGTATTCCAAATGGGGTCTCACCAGTGCCCCATAGAGCCTCATCAACACCTCCTTACTCTTATACGCTATTCCTCTTGAAATGAATGCCAACATAGCATTCGCTTTCCTAACTGCCAGTCCAACCTGGGGTTGACGTTTAGGGTATCCTGCATGAGGACCCCCAAATCCCTCTGCACTTCCGCTTTTTGAATTTTCTCCCCATCTAAATAATAATCTGTCCGATTATTTCTTCTTCCAAAATGTACAACCGTACATTTCTCAACAGTGTATCTAATTTGCCATTTCTTTGCCCACTCTCCTAAACTGACCAAGTCTCTCTGCAACCTTTCCATTTCTTCAACACTTCCTGCTCCTCCCCCTATCTTGGTGTCATCCGCAAACTTAGCCACAAAACCATTTAATCCATAATCTAAATCATTGATATACAGTGTAAAAAGAAGAGACCCAACACCGACCCCTGTGGAACACCACTAGTAACCGGCAACCAACCAGAATAGGATCCCTGTATTCCCACTCTTTGCTTTCTGCCTGTCAGCCAATGCTCCACCCATTCCAATATCCTTCCTGTAATTCTATGGGCTCTCATCTTATTAAGCAGCCTCTTCTGTGGCACCTTAATGAAAGCCTTTTGAAAATCTAAATACACAACATCCACAGCCTCTCCCTTGTCAATCTTATTTGAGATTACCTCAAAAAATTCCAATAGGTTGCTGAGGCAGGATCTTCCCTTCATGAATCCGTGCTGGCTTTGGCCTATCTTGTCCTGCACCTCGAAGTATTTCATAACACTAAAACGCACATATACACATACACACACACTCACAGATACAGACATGCACATGGACACACACCAAAACACGCACATACAGATACACACACACACACACACACTCACAGATACAGACATGCACATGCACACGGACACACACCCAAAAATGCACATACAGATACACGCACACGTACACACAAACACACACACACACACACACACATTTCTGCTCCTCCACATCCCCTTCAATATTGCTCACTGCCCATCCTGAATATTTTGACTTTTTGTCTGAATATTGGCCTTCTTGGCAACTTTCCTGAACCTTTTGATGCCCAGAATAATGACCAAGAAGATCAAGGGATACATCCAGTGTGCAACATTCCCCCTCACCAACCCTGGTATGAATAAAACACTTTCTACAGTGCCTGTACCACCCCGAATGGCCACTGTAAGGAGCCACTTCCCTTCACATCTACAGTGCAGAGCAGCTTTCCAGTGCTGCGTATGGAGAGGAGAGAGCTGACAGCCTAGCTGAGCTTGGACTCTGACCTGAGGTTTCCCGGAGCTTTCAGTGTTAAATCTGAGGGGATGCATGGAGATTAAATTGGGATTTCACAGAATCACGAAATCACCTAGTGGTACAGGAGCTTTGGGTCCCACACCACCAAGTTCAGGAACAGTTATCAGCCCTGAACAATCAGTCTCCTGACCCAGCGTGTGTAATTTCACTCACCTCAACACTGAACCTACTCTGCAAGCTGTAGCAACACACACAAAATGCTGGAGGAGCTCAGCAGGCCAGGCAGCATCTATGGAAAAAAGAATAGTTGAGGTTTCAGACCGAGACCCTTCATCGGGACCGGACAAACAGATGAGAAGTCAGAGTATGAAGGTGGAGGGAGGGGAGGAAGAAGTACAAGGTGGTTGGTGATGGGTGCAACTGGGAGAGGGGAGAGGCGTAAAATAAAGAACTGGGAAGTTGATTGGTGAAAGAGATAAAAGGCTGGAGAAAGGGGACTCTGATAGGAGAGGATGGAAGAGCATGGAAGAAAGGGAAGGAGGAAGAGCACCAGAGGGAAGCAATGGGCAAGTAAGGAGACAGGAGAGAGAGGGAAACAGGAATGGTGAAAGAGAGGTGTGGGGGCAATTACCAGAAGAATTACACAAACTGCAGCCTTACTTTCAAGAATCCTACAACCTATGCTCCCAGTTTTATCTATTAATTAATTATCATTGTGTTTGCAGTTTGTCCTTTGCACATTGGTTGTTTGTCAGGCTTTGCGTGTGAGTTGCTGAGTTATTCCCCTTTAATCCTTTTCACTCTTGCTTACAATAAGGGATAATTAACAGGAGCTAATTAATATGGAATATCGGAGGAAACTGGAGCTCCCATGTGGTCACAGGGAGAATGTGCTCTCTTTTCGCTGCTGCTATCAGGAAGCCTCAGCATCCACACCACCAGGATGGGAACAGTTATTACCCCTCAACCATCAGGCTGCTGAACCAACATGAACTTCATTAACTCTAATACGTTTCTTTGTTCTGCTGTGAATGTCTGCAAGAAGATGAGTCTCGGGGTTGTATGTGATGACATATACACACTTCGATAATGAACTGTCTTCGAACTTTGAAATGTGATCTTTGCGCTCAAAATAGAAGCGCTGGGAAAATTCAGCAACTTCAGTGGAGAGAAATTAAAGTTTCATATCTGCGTGATCCTCTCTGTGCCTGTCTCTGGTGAAGTTTCAGAACTTGTTCTCTTCAGGAGGGGCTGTGACCTTCCAACACCTGGCCCCGAGTGGCACCATTGGGCAGGAGTCCTGAAGTCCCATACCATCAGGTTCAGGAACAGCTACTTCCCTTCAACCACTCTGTTCTTGAACCAACCAGTACATCCCTAATCACTACTTCAGCTTGGCAATACTAGGACCACTTTATTGATTAATTGATTGATTGATAGATTGAGATACAGTATGGAGTAGGTCCTTCCAACCCTTTGACCCATACTGCCCAGCAACCCACCAGTCTAATCCCAACTTCATCCTGGGACAAATTACAATGACCAGTTAACCAGATGACCAATGACCAGATGTGATTTTGGACTGTGGGAGGAATTTGGAGCACCTGGAGGAAACCCATGTGATCACAGGGACAGTGTACAAATTCTTTACAAGCAGTAGCAAGAATTGAACCTGGATCCTTGCACTGTAAAGCATTGTGCTAAGCATTACGCTACTATTCCACCCACTCTTTTTGTTCTAATTATGTTCTTTCTCATAAAATTGTAAAATGTGTACAATTGATGTGTTTCTTGCAAATGCTGCTTACCTGATACTCTGAGCCTGAGATACTGCTGCAAGAAAGATGTCCATTGCATCTGTGTACACATGAATTTGTGCAGATGACAATAAACTCCATTTTAATCTTGAGAAAATCAGAAGGCACTTACCACATCATCATTACATTATTATTCATTCAAGATGTGGAAACATTGAATTATTTAGGTCTCCTAACATTTGTAAAGCAATATAGCCAATTTGACCAATTCCAATGGCAATTATGAGTCAATTCCTATCCACACAAGCACCGGACAGTGAACATCTCCAAGAAGAGTAAGTCTAGCCAACTACTCTTGATGTCCAATGAAACTGACATCAACCTCATAACGTTCAACATTCTGGGGGAGTAGAGGAAAACAAAATATTGACAAGACACCTATTTGGAGTCAATCATGTGTCTAGCAGCCTCACCAATAGAAAGGGTGGTGACAAAGATGTTTGGCACACTGCTCTTCATCAGTCAGGGTTTTATGTAGGTGTAGGCCCATTCTGTTGCCGTTGTAAAAAAATATTGATTGAAAATTATATTGACTGGCTGCATCACAGCCTAGTATGCAAACACCAATGTCCTTGCATGGAAAATCCTACAAAAAGCAGTGGATACGACCCAGTCGATTACGAGAAAAGCCTTTTCATCTACATGAAACATTGTCACAGGAAAGCCGCATCCATTTTCAGGGTCCCTCCCCGGCTGGGTCATGCTCTCTTCTCACCGCTGTCATCAGGAAAAAGGTTCAGGAACAGTTATTACCCCTCAACCATCAGGAAGAAGGTACAGGAGCCTCATGACTCACACTACCAGGTTCAGGAACAGCTGTCCCCCTCAACCATCAAGCTCTTAAACAAAAGGAGATAACTTCATCAACTTCACTTGTCCCGTCACTGAACTGTTCCCACAACCTGCATCCCAAGTTCTCAATATTTATTGTTCATTTACTTAGTATTTTTTCTTTCTTTTTGTATTTTCACAGTTTGTTGTCTTTTGCATGCTGGTTGTCGCCTGTTGGCGAAATCTTTCACTGATCCTGTTCTGGTTATAGGAGTTATTGAGTATCCCCACAAGAAAATGAATCTCGGGGTTGTTATATGGTGACACGAATGTTCTTTGATAACAAATTTATTTTGAACTTTGAACTTTGAAATGGAAGTGAGACCAGATATGGTACACTATGCACAGTTTTAGAACATAGATCATTACTACACAGTATTTCAGCGCACAATGTTAAGCTGACATTTTAACCTAAGGTAAGATCAATCTAACCCTTGTCTCCCACATAACCCTCCTTTTTCCTTCATCCATGTGCCTATCCAAGAGTCTCTTAAATGTCCCTAATGTATCTGCCTTTACCACCACCCCTGACAGTGCGTTCCACACACCTACGGCTCACTGTGTAAAAGACCTACCTCTGACATCCCCCTATGCTTTCCTCTAATTGGCTTAAAATTATGCCCTTTGTATTAGCCTGCCTCTTATCATCTTATACAGGTCTATCAAGTCACTTCTCTTCCTCCATTTCAGAGAAAAAAGCCCTGGCTCGCTCAATCTTTCGTCATATAGACATACTCTCTAATCTAGGTAAATCTCCTCTGCACCCTCTCTAAAATGTCCACATCCTTCCTATAATGAAGTGACCAGAAATAAACACAATGCTCCAAGTGTCACCCTTTTACAGGAAAGCTGTAGTTAAACTGAACGGTGCGGAGGAGATTTACGAGAACATTGTCAGGAGTTGGGGATCTGAGTTTTAGGGAGCAGTTGAGCAGGCTAGGATTTGAGGAAATAGAGGGGTGATCTTACAGACATCTCTAAAATCATGAGGCCTAAAGAGAAGGTGAATGCATTCAGTCTTTTCCCCAAGGAAAGGAAACTAAGTACTAGAGAGTGCAAAAAGTGAGGGGGGCAAGATTTAAGAGGGACCTGAGGGAAACTTCTTCACAAAGAGGATGGAATGGATTCAGAACCAACTGCCTGAATTAGAGAACATTCTTAAGAGAATAGGTTGAACGAGCTAGGACTTTTCTCTTTAGAGCAATGGAGGATGAGTGGCATCTTGACAGAGGTGTACAAGATGGTAAGTGGCAACTCCTATATCCTGTATTTAGTGTTTTGACTGATGGAGGCCAGAGTGCCCAATGTTGGGCTTGTTCCTGGTGAAATGGCTGACAGACTGATGGGCTGAATGGCCTAATTCTGATCCTATTGCTTATGGTCTAAAAGCGGTTTAAGGCAGGTATAATAGTGATATTGATAGCATATTTGGATGAGTAATAGACAGGAAAATTGAGAGGGATGTGGGCCAAACAAAGTGAAATTAAATCGGTTGATTGGCACTATAGTTACCCTGAAGCAGTTGAGCCAAGTGGCCTGTGTCTTTGCTGTGTGACTCTATGACTCTATAAGTAGGTAAAAGGCTGGGTATTCTGTGAAGAGTAACTCACCTCCTGATATACCAGGACCAAGTCCAGCAATTGACACTCTGGCCTTCATCAGTCAGGCCATTAAGTACAGGAATTGGGTCGTTATATAACACACCTTGAGGCTGCAATGTGGAAAATTCTGGTCACTGATGGAATGGCAGAGAAGACTCGATGGGCTGAATGGCCTAATTCTGCTCCTATGTCTTATGGTCTTACATTCTAAGCTCTATGTTCTGCTTTCTACCATGTCCTATGGCTCTGTGACTCTGTAACCCTGTTTCTCCCTGCACAGATGCTGCCTGGCCAACTCAGATTTTCCAGCATCTGCTATTGCTAAATCAAGAGAGTTGATAAGAGTGTGTAACTGGAATCAAATGGGACGTGTTTGTGTGGGGATTTACCAACTCATTTGGTTTTCCAACATTCCACCAGCTCTGTGGTCATCTTTGCAGGTGCCAGCACCTCACCTCTGAATGTCAAAAGCACATTAACGCCACAAAATCTGAACTCGCACTCCTCACTGGAATGTCCGCCCAAGCCAAGTAATACAGCCGCCACACCACAGTACTTTCGTCGGTATGCCTTGGCCAGGCATGGAGCTCTGTTGCTGAAAAGCCCTGATAGAGGGCTGCCAATTCTTATCTGGCCAGTTGCAAGGCCATAACAGAGAGCAGCCCTTGCATCGCTCCCCTCCACGCTTGCTTATCTCTGCGAGCTTCGACTGTGCAAATTGGATTAGGGACTGCTCCTGATTCCCAAGTCCCTGAGCAAGGAGAGATTGATATTGCACTGGGGCTGCCTGTGGAAAATTACACAAAACTGGCTTGGCTGACCTTTTCTGTCAATTGTCAAAAATTCGGATTGTTTTCTTTGGAAGCAAGATGACTTCGAGGGGGGAGGGGTGTGGTGGTGGGGGCTTCAGACTGAAGATGTTAAGCTTGCTTGGGGGGGCGGTGTGGGGTGTGCGGGTGGGGTTGGGGGAGTTTCCCAACAATTGCTCCAGGCAATTTCTCATTGAATTCCGATGGAAGGTCTTGGAGTTTGCTACAGAGATACTGGAACTGGTAAAATTTGGATACTGCAATGTCTCTGCTGCTGGATTAGAAATTCTAACAAACCAATAATTCTGAGAACATGAATTTAAGTCATAACAATCTGAAAACTCAAGTGCAAAGAAGCTCAGAGAATATATTATTTGGAAATAAAATTATTGATGTCAAGAAAATTATGGCCTGGATTTTTCAGCAGTTATAGAAAATTTACCAGTATTTCAGTACCACGGTAAGGTAGCAATTAGCGTGACACTATCACAGCTCGGGGCATTGGACCTTAGAGTTCATTTCCAGCGCCATCTGTAAGAAGTTTGTATGTTTTCTCCATGAAGCACATGGGTTTCCTCCAGGTGCACAACTTTCCTTCCACAGTACAAAGATGTACTGGGGTTAGAAGGTTAATTGGTCATTGTAAATTATCCTGCAATTAGGCTAGGGTTAAATCGATGGTGTGGCTCACTGAGCCAGAAGGGCCTGTTCCATGCTGAATATCTAAATAAAGTAAAAAAAAAATCCTTCAATAATCCTTAAAAATACCTGCAGAAGTGTGGTTTAATATGGAAATTCCAATTTCATTGTTCCTTCCTAACACTTGCCTTTCCAATCAAAGAATTGCTTAAACTGATGTTGATTTTTTTATAAACCAGCACTGGATACTGAGGGATAGATTCAGATTCAGATTTATAATGATAATTATTGTTATTACGGCCTGGATTTTTCAGTAGTGATGATGGAACATTCACCAGGATTCATCAATAATCTTTAAAACTGACCTCAAAGGTATGGTTTAATATGAAAGTCCCAATCCAGACCCCACTGTTCCTTTCTAACGCTCACCATTCCATAAGACCATAAAACAAGGGAGCAGAATTAGGCCATTCACCCATCAGGTGAATGCCATTGCAGATTGCTGATTAATTTTCTCTCTCAACCCCATTCTTCCTGCCTTCTCCCCTTAACCATTGATGCACTGACTAATCCAGATTCTATCAAGCTCCACTTTAAATATCCCCAATGACTTGGCCTCCACAGCTGTCTGTGGCAATGAATTCCACAGATTCATCACCGTCTGGCTAAAGAAATTTTTCCTCATCTCTGTTCTAAAGGGACATCTTTGCATTCTGAGGCTGTGTCCTCTGGTCCGAGACTCTCCTACAATAGGAAACATCCTCTCCACATCCA
The DNA here is from genome assembly GCF_030144855.1 of Hypanus sabinus. NCBI lineage: Eukaryota > Metazoa > Chordata > Chondrichthyes > Myliobatiformes > Dasyatidae > Hypanus > Hypanus sabinus. The sequence goes on along the minus strand of NC_082708.1, from coordinate 188,029,604 downwards.
CTCTATCTAGTCTTTACAATATTCAATAGGTTTCAATGAGATTCCCTCCCCTCATTCTTCTTAACTCCAGTGGGTACAAACCCAGAGCCAACTAATGCTCTTCATATGTTAACCCTTTCATTCCCGAATCATTCTCCGGAGCCTCCTTTGAATGCTTGTTCCAATCAAAGGAAATCACTTGAACTGATGTTGAATTTTTTTAAACAAGCACTGGATACTTCGATTCAGATTTTCTTAAAAGTAATAATAACAATAACTAATTTATAGAGCATTCTTTGTACAGACAATGTATTTCAAAGTGTTTTACAATAGGGCAAAGTATAAACAGGAAAATAAAAGACAAGATGTTGGTTAAAAGCAAGGTAAATTTTGTAAATAGGTGTTGAGCTGGGATTTAAGAACGTTAATTGAGTCTGCATCACTTGTAGTTTTAGAAACATAAAAACATAGAAATATAGAAAATAGGTGCTGGAGCAGGCCATTCGGCCCTTCAAGCCTGCACCGCCATTCAGTATGATCATGGCTGATCATCCAACTCAGAACCCTGTACCTGCTTTCTCTCCATACCCCCTGATCCCTTTAGCCACAAGGGCCATATCTAACTTCCTCTTAAATATAGCCAATGAACCGGCCTCAACTGTTTCCTGTGGCAGAGAATTCCACAGATTCACCACTCTCTGTGTGAAGAAGTTTTTCCTCATTTCCTCATTTCCTCATTTAGGGATGGAATTCCAGTTTAGGAGTGTAGTTTAAAAAAAGCTGAACAGCCAATTCTGTTTTGAGGGCGATTGTTTAGATTTAAGAGAC